>NC_059128.1:1171378-1378878 GCF_020740605.2 Lemur catta | reverse complement strand
GCTCAGGGACGGGGCAGGGGCAGCTGTGCTCCAGGACCCAGATTCCGGTGCCATGGACTCAGGGGTTGTGGGGAAGCCAGAGCCGTGAGACCAAGGCTGGAAGGGGCCACAGGCCAGGGGACGAGGGGTGGGGTGCAGGAGATGAGGGGTGGGGTGCAGGCCAGGGGACGTGGGGTGGGGTGCAGGAGATGAGGGGTGGGGTGCAGGCCAGGGGACGAGGGGTGGGGTGCAGGACGACCACCAAGTGCAGCTCCTAATGCGTTGCAAGTGCGGGTGCGTGGAGGGGTCCCCAGGGGGCGGGGCAGGTGGGCAGAGGGGACCCCAGGCCAAGGGGGCGGGGCGAGCGCACGAAGGAGACGCAGGGCTGAGGGGGCGGGGCGGGGGCCCTGCACGGCCTCTGGAGTCCGGGGAGCTGGTCTGCAGGGGCTGTGCTTGACCAAGCCAAGCTGCACGCCCTGTGCCTCCCATCCCCCGCCCAGGCCCCAGCACCCTCTAGGGCTGCACGTGGCTTGCTGGCTGGGTCTTGGCCCTGCACGGGAAAGTCTAGGCCGTGTTCCAGCAGGACTCCCAGCTCTGGCGACTGGGACAACAGCCTGGTGGCCCTAAGAAGTGAAAGGCCTGTTTCCACACACTTGGGGTCTGGCCACTGCACCTCGGTCGCAGCCTCAAAGGCCGGCTCCAAAGCAGACCCCCTCCTAGGGAAGCCCCCGCTTGACAGGGCTTGGGAGACCCCAGAAGGGCGCCATGATGTGGCTCCTTCTGGGCCGGAGCAGACAGACTCGAATGGCCCCTGTGACCCCCGGTCCTCACGCCCTCGTGTGCCCTGGCCTTGGGCGTGCGCAGGACCTGTGCCACACGCTGTAACCAATATAGTGCCCAGAAGCAATGGCGTGTCCCTCCCGTGATCACGTGACACGAGATTGCGACTTCATCCTGCCAGAAGTCTGTCCCTTGCTGGCCTTGACAAAGTGAGCTGCTGGGCTGCGGATTGTCCTAAGGAGACGCCCACGAGGCTGGGCACTGGGGTGGCCTGCAGCCCCCAGCCAGCGGGAGACCAAGGCCTGGGATGACCAGGGTCATCCAGTCTGAACTGAGCAGGGACAGCAGCAACAGGCGCTTCCGAAGCGGTGCCTTCCCCGGCCAAGCGGCAGAAGAGACCAGAGGCCCAGATGACACCTCGATGGTGGCCTGAGGTCCCTGAGCACAGCAAGGCCATGTTGGGTTCCTGATGGTCACAAACTGGGAGATCATAAATGTGTGTTGTTTTAAGCCACTAATTTGTGGTGCTACCCTTACACGGCACAGACGACTCAAACACAAGAGAACCGAGGCCACATGGGAATCCCACATGGTGCGACAGCTGCCCCTGGCCTCCAGCACCCAGGTCGCACTACCCCAAGCCCCCACTGCAGGCTCAGACAGGGACAAAGGCCCTGTGGGACCAGGCGGCCCCCCACTGCGGTGCTCCCGGGCTGAGCTCTCCAGGTGTGTCCGGCACGCGGGCCGCAGTGGAGGCAGGAATCCTGGGCCGGGAGAGGCCGCGGCCTCGCTTGACCGTGATGAAGGCCCACTGACCCCCTTCTTCTCTTCCCCACTCATGAGCACCCAGGGGGCCCCGTGTGAGTTCCCTGTCCCCTAACTTGGGTGACCTTCCCAGCCAGCCACAGCGAAAGGCACAGATGCCATGGTGGCACAGGGCAAGGACCCAGCTCTCCCCCCAGCACACGCTCCTGCACCCACGGCCGCCACCCTCGGTTCCCGCTCGGGGCAGCACAGGCAGTGGGGCCACAGTGCTCCAGAGGTGCTTTGCAGCCCAGCGCCTGTCTCACACCCACAGCCAGGACAGCAGCCACCGTCCCCAGGGACGAGGAGCGCTCACTGCTGGTAGCCCGGCCAGGCCAGGTCCCAGCCACCCGCTCAGAACGCGGCACGCAGGGAGCTCGGTGGGCAGGGGAGGGGTAGCCGAGGGGGTGTAAGGCCCTAGGAACCCCCTGCAACCTCACTCTGCCACCCACGTGGGTTCGCCTCCCGTGGGCTGCCCAGGAGGAGGGCCGTGGTGACGAAGGGAGCTTCTGAGCACGGCCCTAAACATGGCCACGGCCCGCTCTGGGCTGTCCCTGCTCCGCACTGCGCCCTCGTCCCCCTGGGGGCAGGGGGAGGGCTGTGTGTCCCTAACACACCGTGGACTTGGCCCTGTCTCCTTCCCCGTCGTCTCCCTCCTAGGCTCCGGCTCTGCGGAGGATCTGGACCCAGAGGTGACCACACAGGCACTGTGACGTCCCCTGCCTGTTCTCCAGAGCAGCTGGGTCGAGGCCGGGAGTGTGGGGGAGGGCAAGGCCCTGGTGGGCTCCAGCCCTGGAACAAAAGACCCGGCAGCCTCCGCTGTGGGACACGTCACTTCCTTTATTGCCCATCCAGGGACCCGCTGAGCCCGTCCCGTCCGCAGTCGGGCCGCAGCGTGCACGTCGGGGCGCGGGGCTGCAGCGTGCGGCCGTGCACACTGGACAGGTGCCGGCAGGCAGGTGGACACGTGCAGCCGTCCCACCCTCTGCCGCTGGCCCCGCCCACTGTCGCGGCCTGTGAGTGTCACCACACGAAGCATCCCGCGGCTGCCCTTAGAGAGACGCTCGCTCGGAGGGGGAAGCGTAGTAGCAGGAAGGAGGGTTTCCCGGGGCGCCCGTACCCTGCCTGAAATAGGAAAACCACATCTGCCAGGAAGCAGCAGCAGCAGCAGCAGGACAGACGTGACCAGGAACTACCGCCACACCGCAGCCACCCCAGCCCTTTCCTCGGAGAAGCAGCCATGTTCTCACGGGCAGTACGGACAGGTCTCTTGAAGCTTGTCTAGCGGAGACCCCAAGACGTCCCCGTCGTCGGCACCAAGAGCGCCATTGTGCCAGGGCGATCCTGCCCTGGGGAGGTCAGGCCGTGTTCTTTGCTCCCCGGGCCCTGGGGGAGCCGGGCACGTCTTTGGTTCCGCGTCAGGAGGGCCATGCAGGGACGGGGGGGGTCTGCTCTCTGACTCGGTCTGTCTGTGTCTCCGTGCTGACAGGTCACACCTCGTGGCCTTCCCGTGGTGGTGGTCTGGGCACAGAGGCATCGCCAGGCGTGTCGTCCTGCTCCGGCAGGGTTGGCTCCGTCCCTGGTGCCGCCGCCACCAGCTCCTGCTCGTCCTTCTCGTCGGGGGAGAAGCTCTCTCGGGCGTCAAAAAAGGTGACTGTTTCTTCGTGGAGTTTTTGCTCTGCCGGGCCCGCCTCCTCCTCAGTGCTTTTGCCTTTCTTGGCCGGGGAAGAGGAGAACCCTAACTTGGGAAACCGGAACCAGCCTGCCCTCTCCTGCTTTCTGGGCAGCTCCGCGTCCGGCCGCGCCTGGGGCTGTGTCTCCGCGGGGACAGGGCTCCGGACGCCCTCTTTGGAGTCAGCGCTTGTCTCCTCGACGGAAGAAGAAAAGCCAATGTTTGGAAGCCAAGACCAGAGCAGACCCGGTTTTTTACTTTCCGGTCTCTCTGTCGGAGCCCTGCCTCCGTCTGCCAGCGGCGTGGCTGCGTCTCGGCCGTGGTCAGGGGGAAACTCCAGAATCTCTGCTGGCTCCTCATCCAAACAGCTGTCTGCGAGCTGGTGGCCAGAAGGGACTTCCAGGGTGAGTGTCTGTGGTCCCGGTGCGCCGGCACTGGGGGAGATGATCTCGAATGGCTCCCCGGTGTCGGGCTGCAGCTCTCCAGGGACGGGGTCTGCTCCCGGGGAGGCTTGTGTGGCAGCCTCTTCCAAGCCCTCTCGTGTCACTGCGTGTGCCGCAGCTTGCGTTTCGGGCTCCGGGATTTTCACCTTTAGCAAGGAAAACCCGTAAGCAGGTGTTTGAATCTTGGACACAGGGATCTCTGACTCCCGCACGATCTGAGTGGAGAAAGCCCGGGGCTTCGGGAGGTCTGCGACCTCTGGCGTCACCCTGCTGTGTATGGTGACCTCTTGACTCTCAGCCTGCGCACCCTGGATGTGCACTCTGACCTTAGAAATTGGGGGAGCCGCCAAGGAGAGGTCGAGGCCCGCAGGCTGCTCCCCGGGGCCCCCGGCGCCTGCCTTCAGGATGCTGGCTTCCCACGGCCCCGGGCTCTCCCCGCCGAGGGCCCCACCGGCGCCGGGCTCCGGACACTGCACCTCCTTCACGGTGGGGATGAAGACGTCGGCCTCCGCGCCGGGGCCGGGGAAGGAGAACCGCGGCACCTTGAACTTGGGGAATCTGACGGTTAGCACGGAGTCTTCCCAGAGCTGATTCGTGTTAACTACGGAAATCTGGGACGGCACGTCGGTGCTTGAAGCTTTCAGCCTAAGAGGCCCCTCCAGCTGGGAAGACCGTTCCCCTGTCGTCACCTCCACCCTGGCAAGGTCTCGCTCTCCTGGCGTGGGAACAGGAGTCCCGCCTGCTTCTCCTGGAGGAGCCCGGCTCTCTGGGAGTCCCGGGCCAGCCGTCACAAGTGGGAGGGAGCCTTCGGCTGGCGGGACCCTGGCCCTGGAAGGGGAAAGATCGGCCTCGGGCCTCCCAGGGCTGGGGAGGACCAGCTGCGAGCCTGTGCCGCCAGGATCCTGCCCGAGGACACCTGTGGACAGTTTGCTCTCAGAAGCTGTCACAGCTGCTTCTGCTTCTGGGGGCCGCAGGGACGCGCTGTCCCCCAGGCATGAGGCAGGACCCAGGAGCTCCTTGGCTCCAGCTGCAGCCACTTCCTGCTTCCCGGCCCCGCCCCTGTCCCGGGAGGAGCGCCCGAAGCGGGGCATGCGGAGCGTGGGCATCTTAAACCAGCGCCCCTGGGAGTCCACGGCCATCCCCCCCGCGGCGGCCTCCTCCTCTGGACTTGCCACGGCGGGGGCGGACAGCTGCAGGGGCTCTTCCGTTGCAGGGCTAGGAGGGGACGGGACCCGGAAACACTCTGCCCCGTGTGCGGCTCCCTCATGAACCGCTGCCTTGGGGACGGAAAACCCAAACTTAGGTTTATGGAACTTAGGAAAAGTCACATGACTGTGAGAAGCCGGAATCGTGGCATACTCCAGGCCAGCGCCACTATCAGGGGGGGACACTGGAACCCCGTCACGAGGCTGCCGGTCACCGGAGCGATCTGTGCTGTGAGGGCCAACGTCAGCGTCGCACCCACGGGAAGGCTCCAGGGAAGGCTGAGGGGACAACACGGCCCAGGGCGCAGTCACCTGGTACTTCGTGAGAGTGACGGCCGCACTGGGAGTGTACACGCAGGACTCGCCCAGGGCAGCCGAGAGGTCAAGCCGGGAAGAAGGAAACCCGGCCAGCGTGAAGGTGGGGCCCAGCGCCGGGGGGTCCCCCGAAGCCTGAGCTGGTCCCGGCAGCTCAGGGCTCTGCGTCTCTGCGGGGGCCGCCAAGGCAGCGCTGGGCACACGTCCCACCGACTGGTCACCAGCAGCCACGGAGTCTTTGGGAGTTTTGGCACCAGAAGAAAACAAACTGGAAACTTTGAAATGGGATTTCCTAACTTTGATTATCTCCGGATCTTTTCTAACATAACCACGAAAGCTACGGTCAATACTGGGATCAGGAAGATGATACTCCAGAGCGACACCTGAGTCCATTTCACCTACATTGGAAGTAGGCTCAGGGGAGAACACGCTGCCCACTCCGTCAGACGTGACCACGGAAACTTCATAGGATGAAGATCCAGAAATCACCACACTGTCGCCTGAGAATCCCGACCTGGACAGCTTGAACTTGCTATCTTTGGTGTCCACGTCCTTGTCACCCAGGGACAGGTCCCCCTCCAGCCGCACGGGCTCCAGCTTGACACCGGGCGCCTGGACGTCCACCTCTGCTCCGGACACAGACACGTCCTCGTCGGGGGCGGTCACCTGCCCCTTGGGGCCTTTCAGGTCCAGCTTGGGACACCTGATGTCCACCGGGGGGCCCTTGATGTCCACCTTGGGCATCTTGAAGCTGGGCATCTGCACCTTGGGCAGGTGGCCCTTGAGGCCGGCTCCAGACGCCTGTGCCGCCATGTCTGCCTGGGGCACCTGGCCCTCCGGGAGTTTGACGTCCACCTGGCCAGCCTGGACCTCCAGGTCGGCGCTGGGGAGCTGAATGGTAAGGTCACTGGTCTTGAGGTCGCCCTGGACGGAGGGGAGGTACACGTCGGCCTCCACCTTGGGCGCGGACACTTCCAGCGAGGCCTCAATGGACTTGCCGGGGGCCGACACCCCGAAGGACAGCAACTTGAACTTGGGCATCTTGAACGTGCTGTCTTTGGCGGCCACGTCCTTGTCGCCCAGGGACAGGTCCCCCTCAGGCCGCACGGGCTTCAGCTTGGCACTGGGCGCCTGGACGTACACCTCCGCTCCGGACACAGACACGTCCAAGTCGGGGGCGGTCACCTGCCCCTTGGGGCCTTTCAGGTCCAGCTTGGGGCCCTTCACGTCCACCTGGGGGCCCTTGATGTCCACCTTAGGCATCTTGAAACTGGGTATCTGCACCGTGGGCAGGTGGCCCTTGAGGCTGGCTCCAGACGCCTGTGCCGCCATGTCTGCCTCGGGCATCTGGCCCTCTGGTAGTTTGACGTCCGCCTGGTCAGCCTGGACCTCCAGGTCGGCACTGGGGAGGTGAATGCTCAGGTCACTGGTCTTGAGGTCACCCAGGACGGAGGGCAGAGACACGTCAGCCTCCATCTTGGGCGCGGACACATCCAGCGAGGCCTCGATCGACTTGCCGAGGGCTGACACCCCGAAGGATGGCATCTTGAACTTGGGCATCTTGAACGTGCTGTCTTTGGCGGCCACGTCCTTGTCGCCCAGGGACAGGTCCCCTTCCAGCTCCACGGGCCCCACCTTGGCACTGGGCGCCTGGACGTCTACCTCCATGCCAGGCACGGACACAGGCACATCAAAATCGGGGGTGGTCACCTGCCCCTTGGGGCCTTTCAGGTCCAGCTTGGGGCCCTTCACGTCCACCTGGGGGCCCTTGATGTCCACCTTGGGCATCTTGAAGCTGGGCATCTGCACCTTGGGCAGGTGGCCCTTGAGGCCGGCTCCAGACGCCTGTGCCGCCACGTGTGCCTCGGGCACCTCACCCTCCGGGAGTTTGACGCCCACCTGGCCAGCCTGGACCTCCAGGTCAGCGCTGGGGAGCTGAATGGTAAGGTCACTGGTCTTGAGGTCGCCCTGGACGGAGGGCAGGGACACGTCGGCCTCCATCTTGGGCACGGACACATCCAGCGAGGCCTCGATCGACTTGCCGGGGGCCGACACCCCGAAGGATGGCATCTTGAACTTGGGCATCTTGAACTTGCTCTCTTTGGTGGCCACGTGCTTGTCACCCAGGGACAGGTCCCCGTCCAGCTGCACGGGCTCCAGCTTGGCACCAGGCGCCTGGACGTCCACCTCCACTCCACAGACAGACACGTCCACATCGGGGACGGTCACCTGCCCCTTGAGGCCTTTCAGGTCCAGCTTGGGGCCCTTCACGTCCACCTGGGGGCCCTTGATGTCCACCTTGGGCATCTTGAAGCTGGGCATCTGCACCTTGGGCAGGTGGCCCTTGAGGCCGGCTCCAGACGCCTGTGCCGCCACGTCTGCCTCGGGCACCTCACCCTCCGGGAGTTTGACGCCCACCTGGCCAGCCTGGACCTCCAGGTCAGCGCTGGGGAGCTGAATGGTAAGGTCACTGGTCTTGAGGTCGCCCTGGACGGAGGGCAGGGACACGTCGGCCTCCATCTTGGGCACGGACACATCCAGCGAGGCCTCGATCGACTTGCCGGGGGCCGACACCCCGAAGGATGGCATCTTGAACTTGGGCATCTTGAACTTGCTCTCTTTGGTGGCCACGTGCTTGTCACCCAGGGACAGGTCCCCGTCCAGCTGCACGGGCTCCAGCTTGGCACCAGGCGCCTGGACGTCCACCTCCACTCCACAGACAGACACGTCCACATCGGGGACGGTCACCTGCCCCTTGAGGCCTTTCAGGTCCAGCTTGGGGCCCTTCATGTCCACCTGGGGGCCCTTGATGTCCACCTTGGGCATCTTGAAGCTGGGCATCTGCACCTTGGGCAGGTGGCCCTTGAGGCTGGCTCCAGACGCCTGTGCCGCCATGTCTCCCTCGGGCACCTGGACCTCTGGGAGCTTGACGTCCGCCTGGCCAGCCTGGACCTCCAGGTCGGCGCTGGGGAGCTGAATGGTAAGGTCACTGGTCTTGAGGTCGCCCTGGACGGAGGGCAGGGACACGTCGGCCTCCACCTTGGGCGCGGACACTTCCAGCGATGCCTCGATGGACTTGCCGGGGGCCGACACCCCGAAGGACGGCATCTTGAACTTGGGCATCTTGAACTTGCTGTCTTTGGCGGCCACGTCCTTGTCGCCCAGGGACAGGTCCCCCTCCAGCTCCACGGGCCCCAGCTTGGCACTGGGCGCCTGGACGTCCACCTCCATGCCAGGCACGGACACAGACACCTCAACATCGGGGGCGGTCACCTGCCCCTTGGGGCCTTTCAGGTCCAGCTTGGGGCCCTTCACGTCCACCTGGGGGCCCTTGATGTCCACCTTGGGCATCTTGAAGCTGGGCATCTGCACCTTGGGCAGGTGGCCCTTGAGGCCGGCTCCAGACGCCTGTGCCGCCAAGTCTGCCTCGGGCACCTGGCCCTCCGGGAGTTTGACGCTCACCTGGCCAGCCTGGACCTCTAGGTCGGTGCTGGGGAGCTGAATGGTGAGGTCACTGGTCTTGAGGTCGCCCTGGACGGAGGGCAGAGACACGTCAGCCTCCATCTTGGGCGCGGACACATCCAGCGAGGCCTCGATTGACTTGCCGGGGGCCGACACCCCGAAGGATGGCATCTTGAACTTGGGCATCTTGAACTTGCTCTCTTTGGTGGCCGCGTCCTTGTCACCCAGGGACAGGTCCCCGTCCAGCCGCATGGGCTCCAGCTTGGCACCGGGCACCAGGACGTCCACCTCTACTCCAGAGACAGACACGTCCACGTCGGGGGCGGTCACCTGCCCCTTGGGGCCTTTCAGGTCCAGCTTGGGGCCCTTCACGTCCACCTGGGGGCCCTTGATGTCCACCTTGGGCATCTTGAAGCTGGGCATGTGCACCTTGGGCAGGTGGCCCTTGAAGCCGGCTCCAGACGCCTGTGCCGTCACGTCTGCCTCGGGCACCTCGCCCTCCGGGAGTTTGACGTCCACCTGGCCAGCCTGGACCTCCAGGTCGGGGCTCGGGAGCTGAATGGTGAGGTCACTGGTCGTCAGGTCGCCCTGGACGGAGGGCAGAGACACGTCGGCCTCCATCTTGGGCGCGGACACCTCCAGCGAGGCTTCAATGTACTTGCCGGGGGCCGATACCCCGAAGGACGGCATCTTGAACTTCGGCATCTTGAACTTGCTGTCTTTGGCGGCCATGTCCTTGGCGCCCAGGGACAAGTCCCCTTCCAGCCGCACAGGCTCCAGCTTGGCAGTGGACGCCTGGACGTCCACGTCCATGCCAGGCACGGAAACAGACACATCCACATCGGGGGCGGTCACCTGCCCCTCGGGGCCTTTCAGGTCCAGCCTGGGACCCCTCACGTCCACCTGGGGGCCCTTGATGTCCACCTTGGGCATCTTGAAGCTGGGCATCTGCACCTTGGGCAGGTGGCCCTTGAGGCCGGCTCCAGACGCCTGTGCTGCCATGTCTGCCTCGGGCACCTGGCCCTCTGGTAGTTTGACGTCCACCTGGCCAGCCTGGACCTCCAGGTCGGCGCTGGGGAGCTGAATGCTGAGGTCACTGGTCTTGAGGTCGCCCTGGATGGAGGGCAGGGACACGTCGGCCTCCATCTTGGGCACGGACACATCCAGCGAGGCCTCGATGGACTTGCCGGGGGCCGACACCCCGAAGGACGGCATCTTGAACTTGGGCATCTTGAACTTGCTGTCTTTGGCAGGCACTTCCTTGTCACCCACGGACAGGTCCCCCTCCAGCTCCACGGGCCCCAGCTTGGCAATGGGCGCTTGGATGTCCACCTCCGCTCCGGACACAGACACACACATGTCCACGTCGGGGGTGGTCACCTGCCCCTTTGGGCCTTTCAGGTCCAGCTTGGGGCCCTTCACGTCCACCTGGGGGCCCTTGATGTCCACCTTGGGCATCTTGAAGCTGGGCATCTGCACCTTGGGCAGGTGGCCCTTGAGGCTGGCTCCAGACGCCTGTGCCGCCAAGCCTCCCTCGGGCACCTGGACCTCTGGGAGCTTGACGTCCACCTGGCAAGCCTGGACCTCCAGGTCGGCGCTGGGGAGCTGAATGGTAAGGTCACTGGTCTTGAGGTCGCCCTGGATGGAGGGCAGGGACACGTCGGCCTCCACCTTGGGCGCGGACACTTCCAGTGATGCCTCGATGGACTTGCCGGGGGCCGACACCCCGAAGGACGGCATCTTGAACTTGGGCATCTTGAACTTGCTGTCTTTGGCGGCCACGTCCTTGTCGCCCAGGGACAGGTCCCCCTCCAGCTCCACGGGCCCCAGCTTGGCACTGGGCGCCTGGACGTCCACCTCCATGCCAGGCACGGACACAGACACATCAACATCGGGGGCGGTCACCTGCCCCTTGGGGCCTTTCAGGTCCAGCTTGGGGCCCTTCACGTCCACCTGGGGGCCCTTGATGTCCACCTTGGGCATCTTGAAGCTGGGCATCTGCACCTTGGGCAGGTGGCCCTTGAGGCCGGCTCCAGACGCCTGTGCCGCCACGTCTGCCTCGGGCAGCTGGCCCTCCGGGAGTTTGACGCTCAACTGGCCAGCCTGGACCTCCAGGTCGGTGCTGGGGAGCTGAAGGGTGAGGTCACTGGTCTTGAGGTCGCCCTGGACGGAGGGCAGAGACACGTCAGCCTCCATCTTGGGCGCGGACACATCCAGCGAGGCCTCGATCGACTTGCCGGGGGCCGACACCCCGAAGGATGGCATCTTGAACTTGGGCATCTTGAACTTGCTCTCTTTGGTGGCCACGTGCTTGTCACCCAGGGACAGGTCCCCGTCCAGCCGCATGGGCTCCAGCTTGGCACCGGGCGCCTGGACGTCCACCTCCATGCCAGGCACGGACACAGACACCTCAACATCGGGGGCGGTCACCTGCCCCTTGGGGCCTTTCAGGTCCAGCTTGGGGCCCTTCACATCCACCTGGGGGCCCTTGATGTCCACCTTGGGCATCTTGAAGCTGGGCATCTGCACCTTGGGCAGGTGGCCCTTGAGGCTGGCTCCAGACGCCTGTGCCGCCATGTCTCCCTTGGGCACCTGGCCCTCTGGTAGTTTGACGTCCGCCTGGCCAGCCTGGACCTCCAGGTCGGCGCTGGGGAGCTGAATGGTAAGGTCACTGGTCTTGAGGTCGCCCTGGACGGAGGGCAGGGACACGTCGGCCTCCACCTTGGGCGGGGACACTTCCAGCGATGCCTCGATGGACTTGCCAGGGGCCGACACCCCGAAGGACGGCATCTTGAACTTGGGCATCTTGAACTTGCTGTCTTTGGCGGCCACGTCCTTGTCGCCCAGGGACAGGTCCCCCTCCAGCTCCACGGGCCCCAGCTTGGCACTGGGCGCCTGGACGTCCACCTCCATGCCAGGCACGGACACAGACACCTCAACATCGGGGGCAGTCACCTGCCCCTTGGGGCCTTTCAGGTCCAGCTTGGGGCCCTTCACATCCACCTGGGGGCCCTTGATGTCCACCTTGGGCATCTTGAAGCTGGGCATCTGCACCTTGGGCAGGTGGCCCTTGAGGCCGGCTCCAGACGCCTGTGCCGCCATGTCTGCCTCGGGCACCTGGCCCTCCGGGAGTTTGACGCCCACCTGGCCAGCCTGGACCTCCAGGTCGGCGCTGGGGAGCTGAATGGTGAGGTCACTGGTCTTGAGGTCGCCCTGGACGGAGGGCAGGGACACGTCGGCCTCCTCCTTGGGGGCAGAAACTTCTAGCGAGGCCTCGATGGACTTACCGGGGGCCGACACCCCAAAGGACGGCATCTTCAACTTGGGCATCTTGAACTTGCTGTCTTTGGCGGCCACGTCCTTGTCGCCCAAGGACAGGTCCCCCTCCAGCCGCACGGGCTCCAGCTTGGCACTGGTCGCCTGGACGTCCACCTCCGCTCCGGACACGGAGACATCCACGTCAGGGGCGGTCACCTGCCCCTTGGGGCCTTTCAGGTCCAGCTTGGGGCCCTTCACGTCCACCTGGGGGCCCTTGATGTCCACCTTTGGCATCTTGAAGCTGGGCATCTGCACCTTGGGCAGGTGGCCCTTGAGGCTGGCTCCAGACTCCTGTGCCGCCATGTCTGCCTCGGACCCCTGGCCCTCTGGGAGCTTGACGTCCGCCTTGCCAGCCTGGACGTCCAGGGCGGCGCTGGGGAGCTGAATGCTGAGGTCACTGGTCTTGAGGTCGCCCTGGACGGAGGGCAGGGACATGTCGGCCTCCATCTTGGGCACGGACACTTCCAGCGATGCCTCGATGGACTTGCCGGGGGCCGACACCCCGAAGGATGGCATCTTGAACTTGGGCATCTTGAACTTGCTCTCTTTGGTGGCCACGTGCTTGTCACCCAGGGACAGGTCCCCGTCCAGCCGCATGGGCTCCAGCTTGGCACCGGGCGCCTGGACGTCCACCTCTACTCCAGAGACAGACACGTCCACGTCGGGGGCGGTCACCTGCCCCTTGGGGCCTTTCAGGTCCAGCTTGGGGCCCTTCACGTCCACCTGGGGGCCCTTGATGTCCACCTTCGGCATCTTGAAGCTGGGCATCTGCACCTTGGGCAGGTGGCCCTTGAGGCTGGCTCCAGACGCCTGTGCCGCCATGTCTCCCTTGGGCACCTGGCCCTCTGGTAGTTTGACGTCCGCCTGGCCAGCCTGGACCTCCAGGTCGGCGCTGGGGAGCTGAATGGTAAGGTCACTGGTCTTGAGGTCGCCCTGGATGGAGGGCAGGGACACGTCGGCCTCCACCTTGGGCGGGGACACTTCCAGCGATGCCTCGATGGACTTGCCAGGGGCCGACACCCCGAAGGACGGCATCTTGAACTTGGGCATCTTGAACTTGCTGTCTTTGGCGGCCACGTCCTTGTCGCCCAGGGACAGGTCCCCCTCCAGCTCCACAGGCCCCAGCTTGGCACCGGGCGCCTGGACGTCCACCTCCATGCCAGGCACGGACACAGACACCTCAACATCGGGGGCGGTCACCTGCCCCTTGGGGCCTTTCAGGTCCAGCTTGGGGCCCTTCACATCCAACTGGGGGCCCTTGATGTCCACCTTGGGCATCTTGAAGCTGGGCATCTGCACCTTGGGCAGGTGGCCCTTGAGGCCGGCTCCAGACGCCTGTGCCGCCATGTCTGCCTCGGGCACCTGGCCCTCCGGGAGTTTGACGCCCACCTGGCCAGCCTGGACCTCCAGGTCGGCGCTGGGGAGCTGAATGGTGAGGTCACTGGTCTTGAGGTCGCCCTGGACGGAGGGCAGGGACACGTCGGCCTCCTCCTTGGGGGCAGACACTTCTAGCGAGGCCTCGAAGGACTTACCGGGGGCCGACACCCCAAAGGACGGCATCTTCAACTTGGGCATCTTGAACTTGCTGTCTTTGGCGGCCACGTCCTTGTCGCCCATGGACAGGTCCCCCTCCAGCCGCCCGGGCTCCAGCTTGGCACTGGTCGCCTGGACGTCCACCTCCGCTCCGGACACGGAGACATCCACGTCAGGGGCGGTCACCTGCCCCTTGGGGCCTTTCAGGTCCAGCTTGGGGCCCTTCACGTCCACCTGGGGGCCCTTGATGTCCACCTTCGGCATCTTGAAGCTGGGCATCTGCACCTTGGGCAGGTGGCCCTTGAGGCTGGCTCCAGACTCCTGTGCCGCCATGTCTCCCTCGGGCCCCTGGCCCTCTGGGAGCTTGACGTCCGCCTTGCCAGCCTGGACCTCCAGGTCGGCGCTGGGGAGCTGAATGGTGAGGTCACTGGTCTTGAGGTCGCCCTGGACGGAGGGCAGGGACACGTCGGCCTCCATCTTGGGCGCGGACACTTCCAGCGATGCCTCGATGGACTTGCCGGGGGCCGACACCCCGAAGGACGGCATCTTGAACCTGGGCATCTTGAACTTGCTGTCTTTGGCGGGCACTTCCTTGTCACCCAGGGACAGGTCCCCCTCTAGCCGCATGGGCTCCATCTTGGCACCGGGCGCCTGGACGTCCACCTCCTCTCCGGGCACAGACACACACACGTCCACATCGGGGGTGGTCACCTGCCCCTTGGGGCCTTTCAGGTGCAGCTTCGTGCCCTTGACGTCCACCTGGGGGCCCTTCACGTCCACCTGGGGGCCCTTGATGTCCACCTTCGGCATCTTGAAGCTGGGCATCTGCACCTTGGGCAGGTGGCCCTTGAGGCTGGCTCCAGACACCTGTGCCGCCATGTCTGCCTCGGGCACCTGGCCCTCTGGGAGCTTGACGTCCACCTGGCCTGCCTGGACCTCCAGGTCGGCGCTGGGGAGCTGAATGGTAAGGTCACTGGTCTTGAGGTCACCCGGGACGGAGGGCAGAGACACGTCGGCCTCCACTTTGGGCGCGGACACTTCCAGCGAGGCCTCGATGGACTTGCCGGGGGCCGACACCCCGAAGGACGGCATCTTGAACTTCGGCATCTTGAATTTGCTGTCTTTGGTGGCTACGTCCTTGTCGCCCAGGGACAGGTCCCCCTCCAGCTCCACGGGCCCCAGCTTGGCACTGGGCACCTGGACGTCCACCTCCATGCCAGGCACGGACACAGACACCTCAACATCGGGGGCGGTCACCTGCCCCTTGGGGCCTTTCAGGTCCAGCTTGGGGCCCTTCACGTCCACCTGGGGGCCCTTGATGTCCACCTTGGGCATCTTGAAGCTGGGCATCTGCACCTTGGGCAGGTGGCCCTTGAGGCCGGCTCCAGACGCCTGTGCCGCCACCTCTGCCTCGGGCACCTGGCCCTCCGGGAGTTTGACGCTCACCTGGCCAGCCTGGACCTCCAGGTCGGGGCTCGGGAGCTGAATGGTGAGGTCACTGGTCGTCAGGTCGCCCTGGACGGAGGGCAGAGACACGTCGGCCTCCATCTTGGGCGCGGACACCTCCAGCGAGGCCTCAATGGACTTGCCTGGGGCCGATACCCCGAAGGACGGCATCTTGAACTTCGGCATCTTGAACTTGCTGTCTTTGGCGGCCACGTCCTTGGCGCCCAGGGACAAGTCCCCTTCCAGCCGCACAGGCTCCAGCTTGGCAGTGGGCGCCTGGACGTCCACGTCCATGCCAGGCACGGAAACAGACACATCCACATCCGGGGCGGTCACCTGCCCCTCGGGGCCTTTCAGGTCCAGCCTGGGACCCCTCACGTCCACCTGGGGGCCCTTGATGTCCACCTTGGGCATCTTGAAGCTGGGCATCTGCACCTTGGGCAGGTGGCCCTTGAGGCCGGCTCCAGACTCCTGTGCCGCCACGTCTGCCTCGGGCACCTGGCCCTCCGGGAGCTTGACGTCCACCTGGCCAGCCTGGACCGCAAGGTCGGCGCTGGGGAGCTCAATGGTGAGGTCACTGGTCTTGAGGTTGCCCTGGACGGAGGACAGGGACACGTCGGCCTCCACCTTGGGCGCAGACACTTCCAGCGAGGCCTCGATGGACTTGCCGGGGGCCGACACCCCGAAGGACGGCATCTTGAACTTGGGCATCTTGAACTTGCTGTCTTTGGCGGCCACGTCCTTGTCGCCCATGGACAGTTCCCCGTCCAGCCGCACGGGCTCCAGCTTGGCACCGGTCGCCTGGACGTCCTCCTCCGCTCCGGACACAGACACGTCCACGTCGGGGGCGGTCACCTGCCCCTTGGGGCCTTTCAGGTCCAGCTTGGGGCCCTTAACGTCCACCTGGGGGCCCTTGATGTCCACCTTGGGCATCTTGAAGCTGGGCATCTGCACCTTGGGCAGGTGGCCCTTGAGGCTGGCTCCAGATGCCTGTACCGCCACATCTGCCTCGGGCACCTGGCCCTCCGGGAGTTTGACGTCCACCTGGCCAGCCTGGACCTCCAGGTCGGCGCTGGGAAGCTGAATGGTAAGGTCACTTGTCTTGAGGTCGCCCTGCACGGAGGGCAGAGACACGTCGGCCTCCATGTTGGGCACGGACACATCCAGTGAGGCCTCGATGGACTTGCTGGTGGCCGACACCCCAAAGGACGGCATCTTGAACTTGGGCATCTTGAACTTGCTGTCTTTGGCGGCCACGTCCTTGTCGCCCAGGGACAGTTCCCCGTCCAGCCGCACGGGCTCCAGCTTGGCACCGGGCGCCTGGACGTCCACCTCCATGCCAGGCACGGACACAGACACATCCACATCGGGGGCGGTCACCTGCCCCTTGGGGCCTTTCACGTCCAGCCTGGGACCCCTGACGTCCACCTGGGGGCCCTTGATGTCCACCTTGGGCATCTTGAAGCTGGGCATCTGCACCTTGGGCAGGTGGCCCTTGAGGCCGGCTCCAGACGCCTGTCCCGCCACGTCTGCCTCGGGCACCTGGCCCTCCGGGAGCTTAACGTCCACCTGGCCAGCCTGGACCGCAAGGTCGGCGCTCGGGAGCTGAGTGGTGAGGTCACTGGTCTTGAGGTCACCCTGGACGGAGGGCAGGGACACGTCGGCCTCCACCTTGGGCGCGGACACTTCCAGCGAGGCCTCGATGGACTTGCCGGGGGCTGACACCCCAAAGGACGGCATCTTGAACTTGGGCATCTTGAACTTGCTGTCTTTGGCGGCCACGTCCTTGTCGCCCAGGGACAGGTCCCCCTCCAGCCGCACGGGCCCCAGCTTGGCACCGGGCGCCTGGACGTCCACCTCCGCTCCGGACACAGATACTTTTACGTCGCTGGCGGTCACCTGCCCCTTTGGTCCTTTCAGATCCAGCTTGGGGCCCTTGACGTCCACCTGGGGGCCCTTGATGTCCACCTTGGGCATCTTGAAGCTGGGCATCTGCACCTTGGGCAGGTGGCCCTTGAGGCCGGCTCCAGACGCCTGTACCGCCACATCTGCCTCGGGCACCTGGCCCTCCGGGAGCTGGACGTCCACCTGGCCAGCCTGTACCTCCAGGTCGGCGCTTGGGAGCTGAATGCTGAGGTCACTGCTCTTGAGGTCGCCCTGGACGGAGGGCAGGGACACGTCGGCCTCCATCTTGGGCGCGGACACTTCCAGCGAGGCCTCGATGGACTTGCCGGGGGCCGACACCCCAAAGGACGGCATCTTGATCTTGGGCATCTTGAACTTGCTATCTTTGGCGGCCACGTCCTTGTCCCCCAAGGTTATTTCTTGTTTTATTGTGTCTTTTTCTCCTTTTTTTTCTGTAATTTTTATTGTTTTTTGTTCTAGTCGAACAGCATGCACCTGTTCTTCCTCTCCCTCCCTGGGTTTGCCTCTGTCCCCTGTTGTGCCCACCGCGGCAGCTCCCTCCTGGCCCTCGTCCTTGTCCCAGGTATGCTTTGTCCTCACTGCCTTTGGCTCTTTGCTTGGTGACCACCCAAAGGACGGCATTTTGAACTTGTGCCCTTTTGGTTTTTCTTCTCTTCCCTCGTCCGTTCCTTCCTCTTGCGCCCCGCCTGTGCCCTGCATACCGGCCCCCCTGGGTCCCCCTGCCCCCTCATGGCCTGGCCCTGGTGTGATGGGCTCCGTGGCTGCCGGGTCCTCTGCTCCTCCCGCCGTGTCACTGTCAGGGCCAGTGCCTTCTGCACATGACACGGTCTGGCCTTTCCCCAGCTCTGGGGCAGTAGCGCCTCTTTCTTTCTCCAGAACTTTTTCTTTGGGAAATGTAAATTTGGGTGTCTTTAAATCTTGTATTCGGACCCGGATTTCCGGTGGGCCGATGTGAGTGCTGACTCCATCGGTCCCGTCCTGCAGGGACAGTCTGGCAACCCCCATTTCCAGGCCCCGCACCCCCTGTCCTTCCCTGTCCTGCCCCGTCCGAGGTCTCCTCTGTGGCAGAGCCTCCCCCTGGGGTGTCCGCTCCTTGGTTCTATGGAGTCTGGCTGAGGGACCTGCCTGTTCCCCGGGGGCTGCCAGGGCCTCTGTGGCCTGCTGGGTGCTCTGAGCCGCTGGCACCTGTGCTGCCCCCTCCTGCCTCCTGGAGTACGAGGCAGCCCCCGTGTCCTCCCGGCTGCCAGCCCTGGGCTCCGGGCCCGGGTGCCCTGCCGCAGAGGGGCCCTGCCCCGTGCCAGCCCTGAGCCTGAGGTTCAGGAAGCTGCTCCTGCGCTGGCTGCCTGGCGCTGCCTCCTGCTCCTGGTGCTCGGCCACGAGCTGGCCCTCCGTGTCTGTGCTCGTGGGGGACACGTCAGGCACGTCCCCGCGGTCGTGGGCCTCCGAAGAGCTGTGTGACCTCCGGGGTCCCGGCCGCCGCTTTCCTGTTATTGTGTGGAATTTGGGCCAGGAGAACCTGTCCCTCTGGGCCCGCCTGCCTCTCCCCACCCTGGGCTTGGCGATGAGTCTCTCTCGGTCCCCGTCTCCTTCCAGCGTCCTCGTGGGGGTCTCTTTGCTCTCGTCGGCGACGGCCTGGTCCTGAAACACAGGGAGAGGGGACTTGGTGCCGGGGCAGGTGGCCTCAGCCCCTGGCTCAGGGACGGGCGGGCTGGGGCTCACCTGCTTCTCCTCGCCCTCAGGGCCGCGCTGGGCGCCCCCGGTTCCCCGCTCCTCATCCTCGCGGGCCGGGAGTTTCCGTCTGATTTTGAACTGAACTTTGTACGGCTCTGAATACTGAAGGATTTTGAGAGCGTCTTCATATTTAATGTTGTCAAAGAACACGGTGGCGCTGAGCAGCTGGTCCCCTGGACGGAGGAAGAGCAGCCCGGCCTCAGTGCCCCTTTGCCCTCGCTGGGGAGGAGGCCCCGGGCGTGACTGCCACCTCTCGGCCCACAGCTCCCCCCGCCGAGCACCTGGGCATGTGGGGGCGTCACCCCGTCCCACCGGTGTGCAGAGGGGGGTCCCCAGCCTGGCGGCAGTTGGGCAGGGAGGCGAAGGGGATATTCGCAGCTGCAGGTGCGGCCCCCCCAGTGCCTCCCATGCTGGTCGGGGCGGCGGGGATTCCAGGGACAGGCTGGCCACACACCTTCTCTCAAGCTGAAGAGCTTGGCGGCCGAGGAGTCCTTCAGCACCTGTTTGACAAAGATACCCCGGTCCCCGCCGCCCGTGACACTGTAGCCGCTGGCTCCTGCCTCCACCTCTGTCTTCAGCGTCACCTCTGTGGCTTCCTGCACGGACTGCACACCAGGGCCGTGGTGAGCCTGCGCCGGTCCCACCACGGCATCACCGCGGGGGCCTGTGTCTCCTGAGCACGGGGACCCCACCTTCCTGCCCAGCACCCCGGGTAACACAGAGCGGGGCGCTGTCTCCTCTTCCCCACCCCCACCCTGCCAGGACATGGGGGCCGGCTGCCCCCGCCCAGGCCCGGCTCTGGCAGGCAGGGCGGCTCTGCCGCCCGCAGGCACAGCTCTCCCCACCCCCCGTGGCCCCCGCGCCTCTATCTCCACAAGTGCCCGGAGCAGCGACTGCACGCAGGGCACCGGGCGCCCCAGCCAGGGAGGGACACAGACGCACAGGAGAACACGGGACGCCGGGAGCTGCCAGCCAGGCCTCGGACAGACGGGGCCGTGTGTCCTGCAGAGCTGTTGGGCAGCTGGGGCCACCAAGGGGAGACAGGCTGCTTTGGTGGCGGCACGCCCTCCTCACCAGGAGCCGCCCCGTCTAGCACCTGCCCTGGCCACGTGGCCCGGGTGCTGCCTCGCCCCCTCACGCCATGGCCTGGGCCAGGAGACACGGTGTTTCCCTCGAGCAGATGAGAAAACCCGGGTCCACCTGGCCAGGAGTCTGGCTCCTCATCACTGGCGTGGAGGGAAAGGTCTGGAGCCCCCGCCCCTCCCCAGGCCTGACAAGGGGGACAAGAGCGCCCTCCACAGGGCACAAGGGCACAGGCCAGCCTCGTGCTCCTCCCCTTCCTGCTCGGCCCGGGCCCTCTGGCAGAAGCCGTGTGCAGGGGCACAGCTTGCTGGCCTCAGCTCCTGCCGTACCCACCTCTGGACGACTCATCCTGAAAAATGTCCGCGAGTCCCCTGAGTCCCACTTCCACCAGGATCTCCGTCTCCCCGAGGACACTTGCCGGCTCGGGGCGTCGTCCTGCAGTCACAAGTGTTGGTCGTTACTCCCCTGTCTGCGCCCAGGGCGGGGGACACAGGTAGGCGGGCACGGGGCCAGGAGACCTCAGTTCAGAGGGGCCCGGACCCTCCGAGGTGCAGCTGTGCGGGGAGGGTCTGTGTCCCTCCAGAGCCTTCCGCCAGGGACAGGCAGCTCTCAGCCCTCCTGCTTCCGCGCAGGGCCCGGCCCACGGCCCGCGGCTCTCACGGTAAACCCACCGCAACTGGGATTTTGTATGGAGGGAGATAAGAAAGAAAAGCCGTCCTTTCTAGAGGCAGCCCCGGGGCGCTGCGTCTCCCCCCCAGAGACAGTGTGCACGTCGCAGGGGTGCCTGTGTGCACACGTCCCATGCCCCCGAAATAGCCCCGCACGGGAGCAGGGAGTCCGCTGTCCGTCGGCACACGCATGTGCTCGTGAGAGCTGCGGGCTCTCCCTCTCCCTGTGTCCGAGCCAGGGGTAGGGAGAGAGGCCCGGGGGACACGGAGGAGCCAGCAGGACGTCGGGGCGGGCTGGGCAGTGTGGCTCTGCAGATGCACCTGTGAGCTGCCCCTGCAGGTGATGCGGGAGGAGACGGGGTGCCCAGGACCCCACACCTGGCCTCCCCCGGCCTGTGGGCTCTGCCTGGCAGGCTTACCTGGGGCCCAAAGTCAGCACCCTCAGCTGCGCATTCATAAACAGGTGAGGACCCCTGAGGCCGTGGCCGCAGGATCTCATCCACAGGCCCTGTGGTCACCTGGCAGGAGGGAAAAACCAAGTCACTTCCAGCCCCTCAGGCTCTCCCCGGCCCGGGAAAGGACGGGGCAGGGCACGAGGTGGACACACATCCTCCCTGGGCCTCACTTACAGAACGGTCATCTTCGGTTTCTGCGTCTGGCTCCTCGGGCTGCAGCTGTCGGCCAGACACTGTAGAGAGAGTGGCTGTCAGTGGACACGTGCAGGTGGCAGGACCAGATGGGGGACCTAGGGGCAGGGGCCCTGGAGAGTGTGTGCCCGTGGGCTGTGGGGTCCTGTCCTGGACGCTGGGCCTGGGAGCAAATGCAGGGTGCAGACAAGCCACAGCCGCTGGGCTGGAGAGGCTGTGACTTCAGAACAGAGAGCAGAGACTTGGGACAGATGTAGTCACAGAAATGTACTCAGCTAACACAAACAATAGCCACAGCCTGGGTGATAAGACTCCAGAGTTGCTACAATATATTATCTAAAATGCCCAGCGTTTAACAAGAAATCACAAGTCGTGCAAGAAACAAGAATATACGATCCAGGCCGGGCGCGGTGGCTCACGCCTGTAATCCTAGCACTCTGGGAGGCCGAGGTGGGTGGATCCTTTGAGCTCAGGGGTTTGAGACCAGCCTGAGCAGGAGCCAGACCCTGTCTCTACTAAAAATATAAATTATCTGGACAACTAAAAATATATATAGAAAAAATTAGCCGGGCATGGTGGCGCATGCCTGTAGTCCCAGCTACTCGGGAGGCTGAGGCAGGAGGATCGCTTGAGCCCAGGAGTTGGAGACCAGCCTGAGCAAGAGCGAGACCCGGTCTCTACTAAAAATAGAAATGTTAGCCAGCTGTGGTGGCAGCGCCTGTAGTCCCAGCTACTTGGGAGGCTGAGGCAGGAGGATTGCTTCAGCCCAGGAGGTTGAGGTTGTGGGAGTGAGGCTGACGCCACGGCACTCTAGCCCAGGCAACACAGTGAGACTCTGTCTCAAAAAAAATAAAAATGAAAAAAATAATAAAACACATTGAGTTTATGTTTGTACTGGGCATGAGTGCAATGGTTAATTTTATATGTCAACTTGACTAGGCCATGGGTGCCGGGTGGGTGTTTAGTTAGACATGCTCTGGGCGTGTTCGTGGGAGGGGAGGGCAGGCAGGGCCGGCTGGGTGCCAGGTGTCAGAACTCATCCCCACAGCCCACCCTGGCCCTGCCTCCATGACCCCTCAGAAAGCCACAACCTCAGCTCTGCCGTCTGTAAAGCGGACCCTGGGCAAGGCATCAGCCCCCCGACCCTAGGCCCCTGCCCCTAACCTAGTGCTGGAAGGGCAGGGCCCGTCTCCCTGCACCGCTCTGTCCTGAGCCACAGCCTCATCCCCCATGGTCCGTCCCACCGCCCTGGGCCACCCAGACACGGCCCCCGCCACCCACAGGCCTCCTGCTGCTCCCACCCGCAGCCCCCAGACTGGGACTGGACTTGGCCAACATCCCCCTCGGCCTCCCAAATCGAGCCAGCCCTGCACTCCCACCCGGCCCTGCCGGGACTCCCCAGTGCCCTCCCCACCCTGCCTGGGGCTCCAGCCTCCCAGACCCCAGGGGGAGGGGGGGGCGGGGAGGGAGGACAGGAAGGGGACTCTGAGGGGAGGGGACCAGGAAGGGATGGGATTCCGGGCCAGGGCCGCCCACCACTAAGCCTGCTCCCCTTGGTGGAAGCCAAGGGTGGTGGTGGGTGAGCCACTCTCTCTGGGCCTCAGTGTCCCGTCCCATTCTGTCCAGACCCTCACCCTCAACCCCAAGGTGGGTAAGGTGAGAAAACTGAGGCTGGGGAGGGAAGCCACTTGCCCACGGGGGCTCAGCCAGTGCGGGTAGGGCCGGGACCACAGTCCTGGTGCCCAGTGCCGGCTGGGGGCACAGGGAAGGGTCCCTGCCCTCAGCTGTGCCCCAGCCTGCGGTGGGGCTGGGTTGTCAGGGACGGGGCTCCTCTGGGCCACCCTCCCCACCCAGCGCCCCCAGGTGGCTCCCCGGCTGCCCCCAGCCCCGGCCAGACAGCAAAACCAGAGCCCAGTGAGGCTCCGAGAAGGGTCCCACCACGCAGGGGCATGGCCACCAGTGAGCAGGGGGTGTGTGGGGTGGCGGGGGAGGCCCCACAGTCGGGTACGGACCTGCCCCGGCCCTGAGAGGCTGCACCCCAAGTCTGCCCCAGGGAGTCTCCTGGGTGCCAAGGCCGCGGTGGACACACCCTGCCCTGGGAACCCGCGTGGGGGAGGGAGGGAGGGCCCGGCCTGTTCGTGCCGGCCCGCATGCCTGGTCCTGCCAGCAGCCCACACAGGCCCAGCCCACCTCACAGCCACCCCTCCGGGAGCTGCTGTCCCTGCACCGTGGTGGGAAGAGCCAGCGGAGGCCCAGGGCGACGCCTGACGCACCCACGGCCACACGGCTGGGGCGTCAGGGACGCACGAACAGGAAGGGGGACATCCTGACCTCAGCGGGACGGGGCAGCCCTGCCAGCCTCGGCCCACACCCCTGGGGTGAGAGAAGGGGCCCCACGGTCCCCATCCAGAGTCCCCCACAAAGAGTACCGTCCTCCCAGGCCCCAAGAGTGCAGGGCCCCCCCTGCCCGCCGACCCCTGTCGGCCCCCTCCCCGCCCCCAGACAGGCTCTGCCAACAGCCCAGCCCTGAGCACAGTCACTTGAGTAATGACACTGGTTGTTGACAGTCACCAAGCCCTACTTTACAGAGGATGTGGAGGTGACACACCTGAGGCAGGCCCTGCAGGGTGGCTGCAGGTGCCTGGTGCTTCCCCCAAACACCCTGGGGGTGGACATGGCCCCCAGCACCCTGGCTGGGCTGCCTGGTCAGTCCTGCACCTTCCACAAGGCCCCAGACACCGCCCCCCCCCCTGCAGGGGCAAGCCTGCACCCCCCTTGCACTCCAGGGGGGGTGGGGGTCGTTGAGGCCTGCCCCTAGCCCAGGAAAGTGGCATTCCCAGGAACTGGAATATTCTGGGACGGGGCCTGACCAGGCGGGGCCTCAGGAAAGATTGGGGGAGGGGCAGATGGGGGTGGGGGGAGAAGGGCACAGGCAGGGGGCACAGAGAGGGGCGTCCAGCCGAGATGACTCCCCCCGACAGCCACCAGCCAAATGGGGGTTCTTGGGGGGCCCAGAGTAGGGCCATGGGATGGATGGGAGGAGGGGTATTTTGCTTAAACAAAACCCAAGTTTGCATCCAAACCTGCACCGCCCCCCCAGGGCCTGGCTCCAGCCTCCAGGCAGGGCCAGGTATGGTGGACATGTTTGCATGTCACCAGGGCACTGCGGGCCTTGGGGACATGGAGGATGGCAGGGAGGAGTTTTGTACTAGCCTAGGTGGGGCTCTCGGATCCCGTTGGCCTGAGACAGCCACCCTGGGTGGGCAGTACAGCCCACTCCAGGTCTGGGGGGAGTACACACGTGTGTGCTCACAGGACACGCGTGCCGGTGCATGGGGGCGTGTGTGGACCCGTCGGGGCCTCTCCCTCTGAGCACCAGTGGACAAGCCCAGGGAGGCCCTGGCCGGGGGAGCCTCGTGGGTCGGGCCTGGTGCCCACCCGGGTGCACAGGCCCACACGGCCTCCCACGCAAGCTCCGCCCCGGCCCGTTCGGGAGCTGCACGAGGAGTCATGAGACCGTCAGACTTCGCTGAGCAACGCCCGCAGGCGGCGGAGGGCCTGCCCACTCCCTCCCGATGGTGAAGGGGCACAGCCAGCTGCCTCTGCCTCCCGGGCTCCAGCCGCAGTCACAAGGGCGTTCGCCTCACCGGCTCCCCAAACAGCCCCCACGGCTCCCTGTGCCATCCACGGCTCAGCCTGCCTGGAAGCCTCTCCGAGCCCTCGCTGCTCCCGCCTGGGCACGGCCTCCCTCCTGCCTCTGGACACACTCTGGGACTGGGCGTGGCCACTCTCCATGGCTTCGGGACACTGCCTAGGCCCTGCCCCCAGCACACGCTGCTCACCAGCACCCAGCCTGGCACACAGTAGGTGCAGAGTAAATGCCAGTGCAGGGAGGGGATGAGAAGATGGGAGGGTGCCGGTCAGATCTGGAAAGGAGTAAGCCCTGCCCCTGAGGGTGGGCCCGGTCAACGGGGCGGGGGGCAGCGGGTGGGCCGGGCTCACCTTCTGCACCTGCGAAGCTGAGGCTCGGGGGTGCTCTGCAGCCCACGGTGCTGAGGGACTCAGGGGGTAAAAGGAGCAACCCCCACGTCCATCCCAGATGGGCTGGGTCAGCTCATGCCTGTTCCTTTGGGCTGACAGTCCAGCACCCCAGACGCCCGGGACAGTGTGACCCTGAGACTGGGCAGCCCACCGCCCCAGGCCCCCAGAGCCCCCCAGGGTCCTCAAGGAAAGTAAGCCTGGATTTGCTCGGGGTGCCCTCCACAACCACCCCAGGAACCCCGCACACCCCCAGGATGGGGTGCACTGACTGAGGACCCCTCCCCAGGCCACACGCCCAACCTGGGGGCTCGCAGGTCCTGGGGCTGAAACGCCATTCAGGGGCCCTTGGCATCAACCTCCCCCACAGCCCAGGCTCCCTCCAAACAAGAGCCACCGTCCCCACCTGCCCAGGGCCACACACCCTGCATGCCGGGGGCTCAGTCGACACTGCCCTAGAGCCACCGTGACCTGGCACCCCTGCCCTCCGACATCTGCGAAGGGTCCAGGAGAGGCCCCCCCCACTGTACCCCCCCAGTGCCCCGTGCTGGCCACCTGCCCAGCCCCCACAGACCTGCTGAGTGCTGAGGTGGGCAGGCGTCCCAGAGCTGGCCCGGGAAGGGGCCGGGTGCAGGGCGGGTCAGGAAGACAGTGCAGCCTACTGAGGAGCCCGAGGACGCTCTCCAGGCAGACTGGCCAGGCGGGAAGGTCCCCAGCTGGCTGCCTCCTCCAGCCCCACCCTCTCCACTGTCCCGCCCTCCCTGGGAGCCCTGCCCGGACCCCCACGCCCACCAGAGGGCGTGGCCAGGAGCCCCGACAGCCCCCCTCGCTGACCAGCCCCCCTCATTGTTAGCTGGGGGCCCCACCCTGAGCACCCCCCCCACGGCTTGAGCAGCTGACTGGGGAGGAAACCACCACTCTGAGTCACCACCCCTGGCCCAGCCTGGCGAGTGGTGGGGCCTAGTCCTGCTGTGTGGACAGACAGGTGGACAGACAGAGTGAGGCAGGTCCCTCCTGGGCAGGCTGTGCACAGGGCCTGTGCCTCAGTTTCCCTGTGGGTGCCAGGGCAGAGAAGGCAGGGGGAGGCACAGCCCAAGGGCAGGACTGAGCCCAAGTGAAGGCGAGGCCAGTGACCCTGGGGGAAGCGGCCCTGGCTGCTGCCCACCTGCCTGTGCCCCCCGAGGGCCCCTCCAGCCCACACTCGGCAGCAGCCCCCACCCCCAGAGCTCCAGGGTATCCCATAAGCTGGGTGTGGGGCGGGGGCCAGGAACCAGCATTTTTTAACAAGCCTCCCATCCCTTCCAGTCATCCGGACACAAGTGGTGGCCAAGAAACACCCCCTCAAGTCCACGCAAGGCACCCACTACCCGGAGCTCTAGCTACCTGGCCTGCAGCTCCCGGGCACCTCACCCTGTTGTACCCCTGGACTCCGGCCCGGGGCCCTCTTGGCTCTGGGTCCCAGCTGTGCTACCTGCAGAGCTGCTGGGATCGGAGCGGCCACGCCCTGGCCTGCGGGGGCTGGAGCCCAGCTGGCTGTGGGCACCTGCACCTCACAGGCAGGCTGGCACGGGCCCAGCCCGGGCTCCAGGGCGTGAGGGGTCAGACCCAGCCCTGGGAGGTCAGCGACAACAGCCAACAGATGGGCCTTCTGGGGACAGCCGAGGACAAAAGGCACAGAAAGGAGCAGTGAGGGGCCCCTACCAGACATGGCAGCCAGGGCTGCCAGGTGGGGGCAGGGGGAGCGAGAGAGGGGGCCCTGAGGCAGGCCAGAGGGCTCCAGGGAGGCAGGAGACTCCCCCAGCCCAGGACAGGGGGCGCCGCTGGACAGATGGGTGAGGGAGGCCCCAGGGCACCCAGTCCTGGAAGGTGAGGACCTGCACCTAGGCCCCCCCTGGCCTCCCCCATCACCCCCTAAAAAGGCTGATGAGGCCAGGCGCAGCGGCTCATGCCTGTAATCCTGGCACTCTGGGAGGCTGCGGCAGGAGGACTGCCTGAGCCCTGGAGTTCGAGACCAGCCTGAGCAAGAGCAAGTCCCTGTCTCAACAAAAATAGAAAAATCAGCCGGGTGTGGTGGTGCACACCTGTAGCCCCACCTGCTCAGGAGGCTGAAGCAGGAGGATGCTTGAGCCCAGGAGTTGGAGGCTACAGTGAGCTGTGATGATGCCACTGCACTCCAGCCTGGGTGACAGAGCAAGACTGTCTCCGAAAAAAAAAAAAAAAAAGGCTGATGTAAAAACCTAAGGGTCACAAGGCTAGAAAAAGACTATTTGCACTGACAGGACAGCTGGCCAGGCCTGCTCCCGGGACACCTCCAGCCCCAGACGGCTCCCACCTGGTCACTGGGAATTTGCTGTCTGTCCCCCACCAGGCGGGGCAGGGCTGGCTGAGTCAGCGCAGTGCCCCCCTCGGATGAGACCGGGGGTGGGCACAGAGCAGGCTCACCGTGCTGGACAGGAAGCTGACCCCACCTCATTCTCTCCCTGGGTCCCCTGAGCCAATCAGGCAACCGCCACCTCCTGAGGACACCCACAACGCACTGATTCCTGCCACCTCCCCGGGTCCCCTGGCCGACACCGGCCTGGACCACTGCAGTAGCCTTTGCTGGGGCCCCACCTCCGCTAGGCCCACCCACGGCAGCCAGAGGGAGGGTCCCTCCCATAGCACAGGCCACTCGGGCCCTCCCAGGCCCCTGCTGCTCTGTGGCTGGTGTCGTCCCCCAGCCCAGGGGGCCTTGACCTCCCCGCCTGGCACAACCCCCACCCCCAACATAGGCTCTGCCAGGAGGACGCGCCGCACCCCAGGCCTCTCCGGACTCCAGGCCGGGGCCTCTGCCTGGGGCACCTCCCAGCTCCGGGCCTGGCCCCTCCCTCGGACTCTCCCGCACCGGAGGCTCTTGGCTCCACAGCCCTGGACGGTGGGTGCCTGCAGGGGGGGGGGCAGACATGCAGGAGGGGAAGGGGTGGGCTGGAGGCCCTGGGTCCTGGGCTCAGGACTACTGTGACTGGGGAGGGCGCGGCCCCCTGCACCCTGCTGCTGCTGCGGTCAGTCCCGAGGGCACCCCTGGCTCCCCAGAAGGCCAGGCACTTGCCCACTTTGCACACCTGCCTCAGCTCCCAGGGATCCTGCCTGCAGGTCCCCGGCTCCCTGCGGCCAGGCTCAGGGCCAGGAAGGGGCTGGGTCAGCAGAGGGCCAGGGCAGGTGTCTGCCGAGACACCACGTCTCAGACTCAAGACCCAGGCTGGCTCAAAGCCGCTGGGACCCCAGGGCCAGCTGGGCATCTCCAGGCGCAGGCGGGGCTGGGGCAGCTGATAGTGAGTCAGCCGGCAAGGAGACATTCTCAGGGGATGTGTCACCAAGGAGCCTGCGGTGCTGGTGCCACCCAGGACGGAGGCCTGCCAGGGAGGGTTCCGCCCACCAGTCGGACCCACACCCAGAGCAGGTGAGGACGAGGCTCCAGCCCAGACAGAGGGGCCCTGACTCCACTGGGTGGGGCTGGGTCACGGGGCAGCCCCCCCAGCAGGCAGGGCTCAGATGGACACGGCCTGAGAGGCCCCCAGGTGCTGTGTCCCTGGCACCCGGCAGCTCCTTTCTGCTGCCCTCTCAGCAACGGGCCCACAGCCAGGCTGTGCCCAGGCAGGAGTGGGCTCCGACCCGTTCCCGGACTCCCGCCCGGAACAGCCCGTGCAGCTCTGCCCGACCCCCACCCCTGGGAGAGACAGACGTGCAGCAGGAAGAAGTCCCTCCCAGAGCTCTCCGGGAGGTGGCCCCAACGCCACCTCGCCCGCACAAGCACACACTGGGTCAGTGAGGAGGGCACAGCAGGCTGGGCAGGGCGGGGCCGCAGCCAGAGGGAAGGGCGCAGCTGTAAACACCTCTGCCTGCCGCTCCCACCCCACCCCCAGCCTCCTGGGCCCAGCTCCATTTTTTCATTTTAGAAAGTGCTTCTGACTATTAAATATTTATCCCAGAGAGGAAGGCCTTGGCTCCTGGCCAGCCCGTCGCTTCCAAAAAAAGAAAAATAAAGTGAAACCTGGAAGCTGAGGCAGGGTGCAGGCGAGGCCTGGTGGTGACGCTGCTGGAAGCTCCCAACATAACCAGGGACCCCTGGCCACCTTGGCGGGTGGAGGAGGTCAGGAGAGCATGGCCGGTCCGCACTGTGTATCCACGCCAAGCTCTCTGTCCCCACCGTCCCACAGTCCCCTCCCCAGGCCCCCACCAGGGCAGTTCCCTTCCAGCCAGGACTGCCCTAAAACCTTTGGGGCTCCCAGGTACCCTGGGAACACAGCCCTCTCTCCCTGATGCCCTCCGCCAGTGTGGACAAGCGGTCATGGAGGCAGCAGCGTGGTGACAGGCCACACAGCGCTAACAGCACATTCCCACGTGGCAGGACCAGGTCCAGAGCTCCCTGCAGGCCCAGGGCCATGCAGAGGGCACCAGCCGGGCGCAGAGACGAAAGCCCACCTCGTGGCTGCCCCCATTGCACTGTCCCTGGGAAAAGCCCCGGCCATGCCCCAGCCTCACCCCAGAGCAGACACCACCCAGATGTCCCCTCATGGTGTCACTGCTGCTCCTGGGCCCTCCCAAGGCCGGTGGTGGTTTCTTGGGGTGTAGTGTGGTAGTGGGGGGTGCTCAGGCCAAGCGGGCGGGGTGCAGGGCAGGAGCCAGGGCTGGGGCAGGGGCTCCCTGTCTCCAGCCACTCCGGGCCCAGCTCTGCCTCTGGGAGGGAACCAACCCGCCCCTTGGGTAGGCAGGGGTGTGACACCCAGAGCCCACGGGGTGTACTTGCTGGCATTGCAGACAGGAGCCCCGGGTGGGGTTGGCGCACCCAGGGGAGCTCCCTCCCGTCAGTGGGTGGGGAAACCTGGTCCCTGCAGGGAGGCCGGGAGTTCCCAGCATGGCCACCAGGCGGCAGCCTCTGGGCAAAGCGGGATGGCACCCGCCCCACTCTGGGCTGCAGGCAGAGGCCACAGGCTCTGGGGGCGGCACCCAGGGGTGCTGGGGCCTGGCATAGCTGGCACAGGAGGCAGGTTTGGACTGGGCATAAAGGTGAGAGCAGGGGAGGGCCCAGCTCTCTGGTTTCTGGGAGGGGACTGCAGCTGGGAAAGGCCTGGACCACATTGCCCGGGGCCTCGCCAGGGATGCCCGTTCCCGGGCTGCCGTGCAGGGCTGGAGAAGGCCCGGGAATCCACATAGCGACAGAACTCCCAGGGGCTCTGACCTGCAGGCCCCCGACCAGAGCCACAGCAAGAGCCACTGACCTTGCTCCCTAAGAGCAGATGACTTTGTAGGCTGGACCCGAGGAGGGACTGCCCCAGACAGGCCAGGGAAGCAAGCAGCAGGCCGAAAGCAGGAACCGGCCCTCCGCTGGGAGGGCACAGGCCAGGGCACAGGTGAGAGGCCCTAGACCTGCAGCGGAGGGGTCCTTGGTGCTAAGAGCGAGGAAGTGGGAGGGGCCGTGCAGGGAAGCTGGGTGGGGGCAGGGCAGTGGCCCCTATGTCCTTGGGGCCCTGAGGTTCTCCCCCTGGGCAGGCCGATCCCCAGCAACATGGGCTAGGGCCAGCCACAGTGGAGGAGAGGGCTGGAGGCTCACCAGCCCCCCGGGGCCATCATTCTCCGGCCACTGTCCAGGGCAAGTTGGGGCGCCTTGGGCTCCCATCTGGGCAGGGGAGACCCAGACAGGGGTGACCTAGGACACTGTGAAGGGAGGTGTTGCAGGGCCCAAGCCTGCCTGCTCTGGCCCTTTAGACAAGCCTCCTACCCTGGCCTGGGTGCTCTCCAGACACGAGGGCAACAGGGGGGTTGGGAGGCCCAGCTGCAGCTGGAGGGCCCCCCGTGTCATCATCATTGATCTGTTTTCCCCAAGGAGTGGGGTCCAGCCTGCGCCAATGCAGTGCAGCCCCAGCCCCCTTGCCAGCAGCTGGCCAAGTGCCCTGGGTGTGGCCAGGATGCTGCATTGCTGACCAGAGCCTGAGGGACTGCCCCCTGCCCTGCCCCACCCTGCCCTCCAAGATGCTGAGACACCAGGCCCTGGAGCCAGGCCCAGGACAGGTACCCATTCTGTAGTGGGTGGCTCAGAGGGAGGCGTACTGACCATCTGGGGTCATCCCTGTAGGCAGCACCCACTTTCCCCTGCCCAGTGCCGGGGGACCCTGTGGCCTGATCTCTGACCCTACACAAGACCCTCACCATGCCCAGACCTCAGACCTAGCCCTGCCACAGCCAGCACCTCGCCAGTGACCCAGCCACACAGCCGCACCATGGACACAGACCAGCCCACCCTGGCAGCCCTGACCCAAGGCCCCAAGCGACAACTCCTGGTCCAGCTGGGGGCTCTCCCCCAAACAGGTGAGCGGGCACGCCTGGCGCAGGTCCCCAGGGCCCCGCGGCCCACGGCGTCCACGCCCCACTCAGACACGCGGCCCTGCTACGCAGGCTGCAGCCCCTCCCCAGGAGGCCGACAGCGTCCGAGGGTGACAGCAGGGGGTCGATGATAGAGAGGGGGGCGGAGGGACAGGTACAGCCAGTGACAGAGACAGAGGCGGGAGCCACAGAGCGAGTGCTAGGGACGACCAGACACCCGGAGGGACAAAGTGAGCGGCAGAGACAGAGAGAGACAGAGCCGGAGGGAGGGCGGGGACCGCGGCGGGGACAGGCACGAGGCGAGGCGCGGGAGGAGGGAGGCAGAGCCCCAGCAGCCAGCGAGGCCCACACCGCGCGCGAGACCCGCCCCAGGCCGCGCGGCGCCGCGCGGAGCCCTCCCGCCCGAGGGGAGCGGGCTGCAGGCCGGGGAGGCGCACCGCTGCCGGGGGTTCCGGGCCAGGTGGGCAGCACCACGTGGAAGCAGTCGCACATCGCGGCGCCGGAGGTGCGGGCTGTGCCCGTCGCGTCCAGTCGCGGGTCCCGGCTCCGGCGCACCGGGCGGCCCGGGGGAGCCGGCGCCGCGCTCTGCCTCCGCACTCCTGCGCTGCCGCGGGCCGGCCTGAGACTGCGACACCGCGCGCCCCGCGACCCCACCGCCCCCGGGACCCCGCCCCGCCCCGCCCCGCCACTGCGGAGCCCGCGGGCCGCGCCACCGGCCCATTCAGCCCATTGGCTGCACCGCCGCGGCCCCGCCCCACCAGGCCCCGCCCCGCAGCCCCGGCCCCGCCCCCGTCCCGCCCCGCGGCCCCGCCCCGTCCCGCCGGCTTTGGGGTCCCGCGAGCTGACTTTGCCCCCCAGCCGGGGAGGGGCCTCCAGACCCCCGTGTCGAGGCCCTGGACTGGCCGCTGTCCTCACCTCCCAGCCCGGAGGAGACACCGCAGTCAGGGGCGGGAGAGCGGCAGGTGCAAGGACGGGGCAGGACGTTTAGGGAGGACAGGCTGCCCCGCAGGGTGGGCTGTGCGGGCGGGGCGCCCGCCCGGAGCCCACCACACCCGCCGGGAGTTATCCTTTCTGCCCATTTTTGTCAAGAGCCCGAGGGCTGGGACACAGCGGGGACCAGGGCCCCTGGCCCTGCGCGGGGTGGGGGCCCAGTGTGGTGAAGACACAGGTGAGCCTGCAAAGGTGGGGCCTCTGCAGGGGGCTGCGCTGCGTGGGGTGCGGTGAGCTGGCCTCGCAAGGCTCCTGGCAGACTGTCTAAGCTGGCACCTTAGGGGCCTCGTGTGAGGCAGGAGGGTGCAGGAAGACTGGCCTGGACAGAGGCAACAGAGTAACCTGCGTGCAGAGGTGGGCAAGAGGGCTGGGGCTGAAAGCAAGGCCCGCTGGGGCTGGGGGCAGGGCAGCAAGGCTGTGGAGGTGGCTCCTGGGGCAGGAGGGGCCACCTAAGGCTCCAAGCAGGGCCTCTGAGGTGGGTGAGAACCGAGGAAAGACCACCCAGGGGGCCGAGAGTGAGGGAAGCACTTCGGGGTGTCAGGGGCAGCTGGACCAGGGCAGCGACTGACCAGGAGGGGGTCGGGATACGCGCACTCTGGAGAGGGAACTCGTGAGGACAGGGGTGGGCGCGTCCCTGGGCCCTGGCTTGGGCACCACACGGAGGGGGGCACATCTGGGGGCACGGACAGGGAGGGGAGGGCCCAGGAGAGCTCTGTCCCAGCAGAGAGCTAGTGAGCTGGGGCCTGGCCTGGTGTGGACCTGAGGGAGGGCACATGGGGACAGGAGTGGAGTGCGGCAGGGACTTCGGGTGGGGACAGTGGGCTAGAACAGACCCAGGAGAGGACAGGCACCGCCAAGGGCTGTGCCTGGCACGGACGGACACACGGACACACACTCACTTTCTCCTGGGCTGGGAGGAGGCCAGTCTGCGACAGAAGGGCTGCAGAGACACGCAAACACACCTGTACGTGAGATCCCACACTCACCCAATACGCAGACACGGGTAACCTTGGATGTGTCCCGATGCACTTAGAGACACACACAGAAACTCACGCAGACACTAGCGAACACGCTCAGGCCCACGTGCATGGACACGCCAGGACACAGGCACACAGGTCCACACGCAGGCCCACGTGGGGCCACGCACCGCAAGCAGGGCCCAGCTGAGCTCACTGCTGGCAGTTCCCGTCATCCGGGCTGCAGCCACCGGGCAGCCTTCCAGCAGCAGGTCGGACAGACACTCGAGTCACTGCCGGGAAAGGGCCCTGGCAGCCTCCTCCCCTTGAGCCGTGCATGATGGGGCACAACCCTGTGTCTCAGGTGGGGACACTGGGCACAGGTCTCACCCCCCTGTTGTGGTGACTGTCTGTTGGGGCTGAGCAGTGTAGGCTGGGGGCCAGACACCCTGCATTCACCCCTCTTACTGGGGCCTACCCTGCTCTGCCCACCAGGGTGTCACTCCCTGGGCACAGGGAGAGCACTGTTATGGTGCCAGGGTGTGTACCCCTGTCCCCGGGTGTGTCCAAGCATTTGCCCAGGTCTGTCTGGGGTCTTGGCCAGCCCATCCTGTGTACCTACGATCTGGTGACAGGGCTGGGGGGTGAGGGGCAGTCTTGTGGAATCCGCACCTTCGTGCACAGACCCACCTCCGTGCGCCCAGCCCCGCTAGGTGTGTGCCCTTGGCGAGGTCAGGTGGCCTCACTCTGTCGGGCAGGTTCCACGCAGGACTATGGTAGCTCCCGTCTGCTGTGTGGAGGGTGAGGATGGAGCCCTGGTGGGGAGATGGGTCTGTCCCTCGGCATGACCCTGAGCTACCCATGTGCTCCCCCAGCCCCCGTTCCCCTTCGGCAAGACGGGAGAGCCCTGAAGGCTGTCTGGATGGGGCCGAGGGAGAGTGCCACCTCAGCGTGGTGAGCCCTGTGCTGGCATTGTGGGAGTGTGGGACACCACACTTGGGAGGACTTGGCCCTGGTCCTGCCCCTCAGCCTGGGACGGCTGAGACCTCTCTGAGCTGTGTCCGCTGGCCTGCCCACCCCTGCCCCAGACATGGTCCCAGAGCCTGGCCTGGCATGCCCAGGCCCAGAGGCCTTGCCCCACCCACTACCCCAGCGCTGCCCCACCCACTACCCTCTCCTGCAGCCTGGCAGCTCAGGGCCCTGGGCTCAGGAGGGGGATGGGATGGACCCCTGACCCCAGGGCTGCCCCTCTCCCTGCTCTGGACAGAGAGGCCTGGCATCCCTTGGCAGGCACAGCCCGGCTGTGCTCCCCCCAGTACCAGGGCTGCAGTTTGGCCATGGTTGTCACTGGGACCAGCGCTGCCACCGCATCTTGAGGGCCCTCTCCTAGCTTGTGGGTGGAACCGGGCGTGTCCTGAGTAACAGACACCTTGGGGTGTCTGTCCAGAGAGTTCCCCACCTCAGGGGAGCTTATTCCCAAGTACGGCTTGCACCCCAGGGGCCCTATGTCACTCAAGATGTCCCCTGGTGCAGTGCACCCCCACAGACAGACAGGCTGCAGCTATGTGGACCAAGACTAGCCACAAGTCGGTCTTCACTCCCCAGGGCCCAGCGAGAATCCCTCCACCGCCATGCCAGAGCCTCGGAAGCCCAAACCTGGCTCCAGGGTGGCAGCTGTGGGAGCCCAGGAGAGAGGGAAGCTCCAGCCGAAGCCTGGGTTCCTGTTACCATGCCCAGCTCCAGCCCCTCCCCATGTCCCTCTCTGGAGACAGATGCCTGGCTGGGGAAGGCCACAGCAGCTGGACTTGGCTCTGAAATCGACGCCTCCCCCCTACCCCAGCAACACTGCACAAGCCCAGCTGGGCCACCCTTGGACGGTGGGAGGGCTGTCTGCTGCAGCCCTGTGGGACCACATGCTCTCTCCCCTACATACACAGGCTCCACCTCCTCCCTGGGACCACCAGGACAGGGACACTGGGGGCCACACCCCAGCCCTGGCCCAGACCCACTGGTTGCCCACAGCCTTCCTGAGGCTGGGCCCAGATCCAGGGTGCAGGCACAGGAAGGGCCTGGGTGAGGAGCCCCAGCCACCGCCTGGCTGCTGTCCTCTGCGGGCAGGCAGGTTGCCCTGCGCATCAATGATTGATGTCTGCCTGCAGCAGCATAAGCAAAAATAGCCCAGCCTGGTCCCTGCCCTGCCCTGTGCCCAGTGGGAGGGAGCATCTGGGACCTCCTCCTCCGAGCAGCACCCCAAGCAGCACCTCTTAGTGGGGTAACCAGGGGTCACCCAGGTATATCAGTTTCCTATTGCTGCTATAACAAAATACCGCAAATGTAGTAGCTAAAACAACATACAGGCTGGGCTGTAATCCCAGCACTCTGGGAGGCCGCGGTGGGAGGATCACTTGAGGTTGGAATTTGAGACCAGCCTGAGCAAGAGCGAGACCCTGTCTCTAGCAAACATAGAAAGAATTAGTGGGACATGGTGGCGAATGCCTGTAGTCCCAGCTACTCGAGAGGTTGAGGCAGGAGGATCGCTTGAGCCCAGGAGTTTGAGGTTGCCGTGAGCTATGGTGATGCCACTGCACTCTAGCCCAGGCAACAGAGTCAGACTCTGTCTCAAAACAAAACAAAACAAAAAAGATACAAAAAACATACAGCGCATTTATTTTATTCCAGTTCTGGGTGTTGGCCGGGTGGTGTTCCTTCTGGACGCTTCAGGGGAGACCCGTCTCCTGTCTTCCCCAGAGGCGAGGGGCTGCCCACGGTGACCTGCACCACGCCCGCCTCTGCTTCCATCTTCCAGCTCTCTTTAAACTTCTGTCTCCTTCCCATAAGGACTCTGTGACTACACTGGGCTCAACCACAGAAGCCAGGACCATCCCTGCACCTCAAGATCCTTGATTTAATTTAATCATGCCTGTAAAGTCCCTTTTACCTGGGAAGGTCGAATAGTCACAGGTTCTGGGCATCAGGACACAGACATCTTTGGGGAGCAGTACTCAGCTATCAGCCCAGCCTCGGGCCTGTGGGCTGAGAACTGAAGCCGGAGGAGGCTGCTTTGTTCCTGGGTCACTTCACCCTCCAGCCACCCTGGGGCCACAATGCTCTCTACCTGGAACCCAGGCCCAGATGGGTGTGGGGGCTGGGGGTCAGGAGAGCTGCTGCAGTCCCAGCTCTGCTGCTCACACAGGCCTTTGGGCCTGGCTCAGTCTCCCCACCTGCACACAAGGACAACACTCCCCCTACCCCCTTTCCAGCTCCCTGGACCTCAAAGATGGCAAGGACAGGAAATGAGGGACACAGGCAGTAGAAACGAATGGACCCCCTGGGGCCTGCAGGCAGGCTGAGGCAGTGTCTGCAAACCCAGACGCTGTCTGATCATCACCCTCAGGGTCACTGCGGGGCCGGCGGTGGCCGAGCCAAGGCCCAGTCCTGGGCAGTCTGACCGCAGAGCTCCCGCACTGCATTGCCCGGCTGTTTTGCCCCTCAGAAAGGGGAGGCAGGAGGCCACGGTCTGGGGTGCAGAGAATGATCTCATCTCCTCATTTTTGAAATTAAAATTTTCAATAGCTTGGCTGAGAAGGACCAGGGAGGGAGTGGGTGATTCATACAAGAAGGACAGGGACCAGACAGGGCCCAGGGAGGTCGCAGGTGGGAGAGAAGTGAGCAGGCGGTAGTCTGGGCAGTGTGTGTGGGGGGGGATTAGGGCTCCAGGGGCCTCCCCCTCCCCTTGCCCACAAGAGGATGGCCGCGGGGGCGGTGTGGAAAGGCCGGGGCAGGGATGGAGTTAAGGCCATTCAGGTTGACTTCAAGAGACTGGGGGAGGGGCAGATGGGAAAGGCCTGGAAGCCACCCGGGAGACGGCAGGATGGAAGGGCCCTGCGCTGGGGCTGGCACAGGGGCAAGGCCAGCTCATCACCCCCTGCCCTGAGCGGGTAGCGGCAGGAGCAGCGCAGGCCGGGGCTGGCTAGCGCCCCGGCGGGGACAGGACGTGGCCCGAGGAGAGGGCGGCACCGCTCCTCCCGCCCGGCAGGCGGCGGACCCCCTTCCCCGAGGAGCTGGGATCAGGGGCCCCACCGCGCAGGCAGCCCCACGGCGGCCGGGCCGGGACGCGGGCGGGAGCCGCCGCTCTCACTGTTGGGGCCCGCGCGGCTCCACGTGGGGGTGCATCGGGAGCGCGCGGAGGCTCGGGGGCTCCCCGCAGCTGAACACGAGCCACTCTGGGGCCGTCGCGGACGCGCAGAGCCCGACGGCCGCTCGCCCAGGGCCCGCAGGACCGGGCGCGGCTCGGGGATTCCCGCGGGGGCGGGGCCGGATCTAGCCACGCCCCGCGGCTACGCGCTGACGCCACGCGGCGGCGCCGGACGGGCGCGCACCGTTGCCGGGCAACGCGCCGGCGCCGGGCCGAGGGAACGCGGGCTGCCCGCTTCGCCCGGCCGGACCCCGCGGAGGCGGCGACGCGGCGGCGGAGGTGGGTGCGGGGCCCGGGCCGCGTGGGGACCCTCGGGCCGCGCGCGCAGCTGCCTTCTCGAGCCGCGTGCGGGCGGAGGCCCGGGGTGCCGGGCGCCCTCCCTCGGGTCGCTCGGACCGCGGCGGGCGGGACCTCGTAGCCGCGCGGGAGGAAGCCCGGGCCCCGGCGGCGCGCTGCGTGCGGGCGTGGGGCCCCGCCGCGGGGAGGCCCGGCAGCCTGGCCGCGCGGCGCGGCGGCGCGCATGTGTCCTGAGCCGCTTCCCGGCCGGTCTGCGCGCCGCCGCGGCTCCGAGATGCAAGGCCGGCGGGAGCGGGGGCCACAGTCGTGGGGCGACCGCGCGGGGCCAGCGGGCGACGGTTCCCTCCGAGAGGCTCCGGGGAGGCGGAGCGGTGACGACGTGGGATGGGCGAGGACCCGCGCCAGCCTCCTCCTGCGCGACGGGAAAGCTGGCGTCCCCAGGCCCGGCGAGGGCTCCGCCTGCACCGCCGGCCGCCGGGACCCCGGGGAACACAGCACCTGGGGGGAGTTCGAAGGCTTCCGGGAACCTTCTGCCGAGTCCGGGCAGTCCTCCCAGTCCCTGCAGCTCCTGCAGGGACCCACAGAGCCTCAGCCACCGAGAACCGCTTCTGCCCCGGAGCAGTGCGGTTCCCACCGGCTGTACCAGGGCGGCCCTTGGATGACAGGAGCCGCTGTCGTCCCACCTTCCGAGGTATTTGTAAAGTGCTGTCGTCACCATGTCAGTGGGAAGTGCTTTGCACACCGAAAGCTCTGCTGCGCCGGCCAGGGAGGGTCTTGTCTCTCCTGGCCTTCGTCCCTGACCGTGTGGTTACTGTCCTGTACCCCGGAGGCCAGGGAAGGAGTTGGCGGAGGAGGCTACAGAAATGGGTCCCAGGAAGGCCAGATGGGAGCCACCGGAGCCGGTGTTTTGTGCGACCCTCCTCCCCAGGATGTCCGCTCCGCCCACCCATTGTGGGCTGTGCTTTGCTGGCCCCAGTTCAGGGCCTGTGGGGAGGGAGCTTTTTGTCTGAATCCTGAATCTGCAGAGTTAGAAAGTCTCACAGATTCTAAAATCACGTCACATTCCAGCTTGTGAGAAATGAATTGGTGCTGCCCGGGCCCCTGGCCCACTGGCTCTTTTTGAGCCGACTGCCCAGTGTTGACACTTTCGTGACGGCCTCCGAGCCTTTCTTTCTCGTCTTCCTTTTCTTTTTGTTGCTCCTGTTCTCTGCCATCTCTTCCCAAGTGGCTCATTCCAAACACAGTAAGAATGAAAGACAAGAACTGAAACACTTAAGGAAGAAAATAATGGTGTTGCTGGCTCTCAGGGCTGGCCTGTTTGTTTCCTAAACCAGCCAGAGTTTCCCTGGACCCCTGACAGTCAGCTCTGCTATAATACTTATTTTCAAAACATGATTGATTTATTAGGGAACAGTTTGAACTTAATTTGAATCTCGGAAGAAACAGCAGATGGATGCAGAAAACTGCATCCAGGAGAGAGGCGTGTTGGAATACCTAACATGCACGGCACACCTGCCACCTGCCAGCACCTCTGTTTACTGTACCCATGCACACCTGGCACTAGGACCCCGCCCTGTTCGAACAGCCCTGCTCCCACAGCTCAGCCACAAAGCCTCATCTGTTCCCAGGGCACGTGCTGTGTTTATTGTTGTGTGCAAGGAGTTCATGACCAATTAACATGGGAAACAGTGCTGACGTAATGAGGCATCTTTTGTCATGTGACACTGATGAAGTTTGAATGTTGTGCCCCATTTTCCCATGAGCCCTCTGTGTTTGTGTGATTCTGCATAACATGGTGATTTTTAAGAAGGAGTACGGCAAGTGGGGGTAGCACTAATGGTACAGTCACAAACTTCATTTGTACCAAAACTATTTATTTGGAATAAGGTAACATAATGTGTGTACTTCTCCTAAATGTGACGTTTTCTTTTTGTTTTCAGCCCATTCTCAGCTATGAGGACATTTTTAAGTTTGCTTTTCAAGAAGTACCAGTCCCACAGGCAACTGAAGATGTTTCCACCTTACACCACTTTCTAGAAATAAGCAGTGAAGAAAAGACTGGCCTTGAATCTGTACATAAATTTTGGTAATGAACTTACATTGGAACTGTTTGTTATAGCAACTCAGCATTTGTACTTGTGTCTGATAAAAGCAAGTGTGGTTTTGTTTTCACCTCTATCTAGAGCATCATCTCTCCTGCAGCCCCTGCCATGCGGGGATCGTAGGGGCCCCATGAGGAGCGGGCAGCATGGTTAAGGCTCTAGCTGTGGCCCCTCCTCTCTGAGCCCATGTTCAGTCACAGACCCTGCTACCAGCTCCCCTGGAGCAAGGGGACCCAAGCCCAGCACCTCTGTCTCAGTGTGAATGCTGGGGGCAGAGGGCAGTGGGCAGAGGAGCCTCCTAGGGGACTTGCGTGCGTGGTCACTGCAGCCTTGTGATCCTCAGCAGCAGTTACGGAAACACCCCGGGACCTGTGCGGAAGGCTTCACGGTTACCTTTCGGCGACTGCCTCTGTCTTCCAGCTCTGAGTCCAGAGCCCTGTGGAGAGCCCTTCAGAACACGAACACCACGTCTGCTTCCTGCTGCCTCTGGAGTGGGTCCCGCTGCCAGGAGAACTACTTTCTCGTTCTCGGAGTAGATGCTGCTCGGAAGGTACGGTGGCTTGGTGGCTTGCGTTGAGACGGGGCTCCTGGGAGTGTGGCTGCACCTGACTGTAGCCAGCCACCTGTGGCCACAGCACACTTGGAGGCCATCTGCCTGGGACAGCGATGGGCGGTGGGGAAGCACTCTGGTCTGCAGCAGGGTGCACCTGCCACCAGGACCTTGAGGTCTGATGCCACTGACCTCAGAGGGGTGACTCTGGCAGGGTGGGGGGTGGGGGACAGCGTGGCAGTGGCAGAGTGGCGAGGGGGAGTGGGGCATTCTGCGGACTCGGGCCGCATACCATGCTTAGACACCTGCCCTGCCCAAGGCTCCTGCAGGAGCTGGGGTCAGACGTGGAGACCCATCTGCTCATGGCTCCGGGGTAGGAAGAAGGTGCTGTGGCACAACACCAAGTGCGCAGCCTGCCGGGCGCCTCCTGGGGAGCTCCCCTGGAGGGAGCCGTGGGAGGGCAGAGGGTGGGCAGGAGCCTTCCCTACTCGGGGGGCCAGGGCCTGTCTGCACCAGAGGTGCTGATGGAGCTGGGGGCGTGGGCACCTGCGGTGGGCACGCAGGAAGTGGAGGGGAGGGGGCGAGCTCCATCGTGGACAGGTGGAGTAGGAGGGACCATCAGTGTTCGGGAGCAAACAGCTCTCAGGGTGGGGTGGCTGCGCCTGGCATGCAGCCAAGAGGTAGGTGGAGGTGCGGGGTCGCCTGGGCATGGGTGGGGTTACAGCCACTAGCTGGCCCCACAGACGTGTCCAGGCTCCAGGATGAAGCCCTCATGCCGGAGTGGGGGAAGGCTCAGGAGGGAGTGAGCTAGAGGCTGTAGTGAAGCATGTCACGGGCACACGTTCAAGCCCCAGAGTTCCTGAAGATGATGCAGAAGATGCAGATTATAGTGAAGGCCGCCTTTCGGCAATCCAGCTGGCAGAGATCTTTTGCCATTCCTAAATAATCTGGAAATTGTCAAACCTGGGAAACTCACAAAGGGCCAGCCAAGCAGGCAGATCAGTCAGCCCTGGCAAACATGGGCTTGAGAATGGTTGCCATGGTCAGTTGCCCGTGGGCCACGCGGGGCTGGCCTGGAAGGAAGAGAGGCTCCAAGGAGGCCACCCGGCTGCATCACGTTCAAGGAAGGGAGAACCAGCAGGCTGGGAAATGCGGGGGCAGTGCCCTCAGCAGGAGGCTCAGAGGTGGGACAGCTCCAGGCAGCAGGGCACGGGCAGGGTGAGGGGTGTGTTGTCCTGAGCTGGCCCTGAAGATGTCCCGCTGAGCAGGTCCCCAGGCCCTGGGGGGGAAGGGCCCTGAGGATGTCCCGCTGAGCAGGTGGCAGGCCCTGGGGGGGAGGGGCCGTGAGTCAGTGGCAGGGCAGTGTGACCCTCAGAGGGGCCAAGATAACTGCAGCTTTGGAATGAAAGTTAGTAGAGGTAAAAGGAAACAGGAATCCGACAGCTGTGCTAACTGGCCCACAGGGTTTCTCTCCCCAGAGCCTTTCTGCGGACCAGGGCCACGTCGAGGCTTCCGACCTCAAAGAGCCTGAAGGACTCCTTGCTGTCAGCAGCTTCCGTCTCCACCGCTGCAAAGCCCTGATCCAGACCAAGGTGAGTGTCTGGGGAGAGGCTGCGGCGGCCGTGCTGGCTGGTGTCCGCACTCACGTGGCCCCTCGCGCGTCTGTGTTTCAGCCACTTACTTTTCTTCCCTTAATTCTGCACCTATGAAAAATGCACGTGTCTATCTAGGGCAGACAGGCAGAACACTAACACCACTGCAGGTGTCAGGGAATATAAATGTGCCACCACAAAGACCAGGAGGACAGGACCGGGAGATGTGTGGGTCTCGAGGGAGAACTGGCAGGTGCAGAGGAGCTGCAGGGCAGCCACGATGCTGGGCGCGGGTGACCAGCTGTGACGGCCGGGCAGGGCACATGCACTCCCTGTGCGGAGCTGGAGGAAACGGGTCAGACTAGCAGCTTTGGCCACAGGCCACTTGGCCTAGCAGGCTGGCGGGGGGCACCTCAGGGTCTGGTCTAAAGTTCCCATTGCAGAGTCACTTTGTCACATCAGAGCAGGGCTCAAGGGCAGGAATGGGTCTTCTTCCTGCAGCCCTCTCTCTTTATTAACGAAGGAAAAGCCTTTCTGGGCCAGGCTCTTGTGACCACTCTTGGACCAGGTATTGCAGGCGGGTGAGGTGGCCAGGCCCCTCACCTAGCTTCCTGCTCGGTCCGGGACCCCAGAGCAGTCGGGGCTTTCCCTGCACGCCCAGTGGACGTGGGGCAGTGCAGGTGCCTGTCAGCACGGAGAGGGAGGGGCAGTGTAAGGTGCTGCCCCATGGCCCTGCAGGAGGTGACAAGGACCTGAGCTGGAGTGGTGCCAGCAAGCAAGGTCATGTGGTACAGGAGGGGACCAGGGCCAGCTTCTGGGCAGGAGTGCAGCATGAGTGTGGCACTGGCCAGCCGCGGCGGGGCAGGCGCCCTTGACGGTCAGCACACAGGTGACAGGTGCCGAGGCACACACAGGAGAGGGCCCTTGTCACCGACGCACGCTGGGCCATCCATCTGCTCTTTGGAAAGCACCCTGGGACAGGAGGGTCATCTCACAGCAACAAACCGTACGGAATCGATCATGGCTGTCACTCTCGACAGCCCAGACCGGGCAAATGCCCAGCAGAATCTGTCTGGGGGAAGCCGCGGGGCCGTGGGCGTGGGCGGCAGTGGCGGCCCCCACGGGAGTGCCAGACGCAGAGCACGACGGCCAGAGACCCTGTCTGAGAAGCGGGCCCACCACTGTCTTGGGGGCTGCAGGCCAGAGTCAGAGGAGCCTAGGGAAGCTGTGGGGTCACTCGGGAATTGGTGGGGGCAGGGGCACCTGCTGCGAGGATGGGAGGCCTGCAAATAGGCAGTGTGGCCGCTCCCCACGGGCTGTGGTCCCGGCATGTGTCCACGCTGTGTGCTGCTCTGGTTACGCCGCGTGACAGGGTCTTAGGATGGCAAAGTGGAGAGCGCTGAGGGGCCTAGAGGCGGGCGGGGTGGGGGCGAGCGGCCAGGGGCAGACGCCCACGCTGGCTTTTCGGTGGCCGTGTGTGCTCATGCCCGACTGCTGTCCTCCTGCCTCAGCTCTCAGGACCACCCAGCAGCAGACAGGGGGGCCTCATCACGTACAGCCTCTTCCTGAAGACCCCCTCGTGTGGAAACGGACAATACATCACCATTCCAAGGAAGAAGAAGATTTTCACTCCACGAAACCTAAAAATGACATTCTTTAATAGTGATGTTTGCTAAAAATGAGTACTTTGTAACTTTATGAAGAATTTTACATTTTCTTACTCGTTTGGTTTGGTCCTGGAAACCAGGACTATTGTGCAGCTGCTTCCCAAGTCCCAAGTCAGCGTCCTGGGCTGTGCCCAAGGCTGGCCTCGGGGCTAGCCAGGACACCACGGGCTCCCGCCCCGTGGGGGAGCCGCAGGCAGCTGGTGGGGGTGCCTGGGGCTGGGCACCTCAGTCAGACCCGTGAGTGCAGAGAGGAGGATGTTGAGGTGTCACTGGGGAGACGGCCACAGAGCACTCAGAAGCCCTTCTGTCCGTCACACTCTGCCCTTGCCCACGTCCCTGCCCCACAGCCTCAGGACAGGCCTCTCTCCCGCGTGGGCGAGAGGCTGTGCAGCACGACAGCACGGGCCGAGGAGCCTGACGGCCACAGGCTTGCCCTGAGTATCTGCCGAGGAAACTGTTCTCTTCCAAGGGCAGAGCCAAGCAGTCAGCACTCACTTTTGTAAAATTTTACTAAATAAAATGGCCTGGATACGCTTGTTCTCAGTGAGGCTCTGTAGAGGCTGATGCCTCAAATCCTGTCCCCCAGAGGAGGCCCGAGGTCTATGGAGGGGGCTGGCAGAGCATGATCACCTGGTGAAGGCTGGGGTGCTCCAGGGGGGACACCCCGCTGTCTCCGTTCCAGCCAAGGCCACACGGAAGGTGCCAGGGTCCCCTGTCAACTCGGTTGTCAGTGGGGACTCCTGCGGTGACAGGCAGGTGTGCCTGCCATGAGGGGGAGGAGGAGGCTCTGTCCCTGCACAAGCCTGTCTGGCCCTGGCCACCCAGCCATGCCACCCAGCCGTGCCACACCCGGCTTTGAGGCATAATGAAGGGACAACTCAGATTTCGTTTTTGGTGCCAGAAGCTTGAGAAAGCTGCTTGAATTTTTCATTTCTAACCTGAAGAGGGTGTGAATTTGGAGGCTTTTTCTAACATGCTGCTTCCTTCAAAGGCACTGCCTTTTGGGGGCCCTGCCGGCAGGGGCTCTCTGGTCATGCCCTAGTTTCCTAACCTTTGGTTTAAAAGTTAGACTTTAACAAGCCAAAACACTGGATGCTGCCTCCTCCCATCAAGCATTCAGCTTAGCTGCGCGCCCCCCGCCCCCCGCCCCGACTTCGCTTTTCCGTGTCCTGTCAGTATGTGTGGTGCCACCCACGGGGTCCCCAGGCCAGCATCCCCCAGGGCACTCGCCACAGTCTGGCGCTGACAGCCGCTCAGGCCCAGCAACTGTCTGAGCCGGGCGGGATCTGACAGGCCAGAACCACCGGTCACCTCTGGTTCAGATGTCCAAGTTGTAAGAGACAGACCAGAACAAGCCCAGTATGATACAGAATCATGGTTCATACAAATCAGAGCTGAGTCTACAAAGCACCTAAAATGACTAAACAATGAGCCCTTCAAAGAGAAGGGCCACGACTGCTTCCCTCCCTGGCGGGGTGGTGGGCGGCAGAGGGCCCTCGGGGTTGGGGCCAGAGCGCAGGCCAACAACGCTCGTCTGCCAGGGGCAGGGTGGCAGTGGGGAAGGAGAGCCAAGGGAGCCCCCCAGGGGCATGGGACCTCCCCCCAAGTGGAAAGCAGCTTCCCTCAGCAGGTGGCAGGGCAGGGGACTGAGTGGGTGGGAACAGCCCCCAAAGGCGGAGGAGGAGGCACAGGGCGAGGGGTGGCAGTGGAGGGTAGAGGCCCGAGATCTGGGAATGCAGCCGGCAGTGCCCAAAGCTGGTGGCTTGGCTGTCAAGCACAGACGCCACCCTCCAAACATCTGAAGTCACAACTAAAGCTGCAGCAAAGCCAGATCCAGCTCCAGGGAGGGAAGAGCCACTCAGTTTCCACTCTGGTGCCGACAGAGGGAGGTGTGTGCCCCTCTCTGGAAACAAATGCTGTTTGCTTCAGCCTCTACAAAACGTCTAGCCTACAATAAGACATCACAAGACACACGAGAAAGCAGGAAGACGTGGCCGCAGGGAGCAGCACAGACCCAGAATGGCCCTGGCGTAAGGACAGTCAAGGGCTGTGAAGGAGCTGCAGCAGAGGTGAGGCCATGGACTCGCTCAGCAGAAACACAGAAACTTTTAGAGAGAAAATGAAAATGCTAGAAATGGAAGATACAGTATCATAAATGAACAATTTTTTTTTTTTTGGAGAAGGGGTCTTGCTCTGTTGCCCTGGCTGGAGGGCAGTGGTGTGATCACAGCTCACTGCAGCCTCAAACTCCTGGGCTCAAACAATCCTCCTGCCTCAGCCTCCCGAGTAGCTGGGACTACAGGCATGTGCCACCACGCCGAGCTGCAAATGATTCTTTAAATGGCCCTAACAGCAGACTGGACGCTGCAGAGGAACAATCAGTGAATCTGAAGATTGGTTAATAGAAAAGATCCAAACAGAACATGGAAAGGAAAAAAGTAGGGAGAACAAGTAACTGTGTGTCTTTGAAGGTCTGTGGACCAATGTCGGATGACCTAACCCTGCTGTGATGGGCGTCCCGGAAGCAGAAACAGAATAATGAAGAGACACAGGATGTCCCAAAAGTCGCCACACATAGGGGAAATGGGACATTGTAGCTAAATGTAGTCTAATTTGTAGTCTCCACACAAAGGAAAAATTCTGTAAAATTTTGTAATGAATATTTTATAAATAAAGGTACATTTATCTACAATGTCCCATTTTCCCTATGTATGGCAACTTTTGGGACATCCTGTATTTGAGGATTTAATGGCCAAGAACGTTCCAGCACTGATGAAAGATGCCAATCTACAGATCCAAGAATCTCTCTGACTCCACGCTGGTGAAACGTGGAGAAAACTACACCTAAACTCATCCTCCAGGTCTTAAAAGCAGCCCGAGTGGAAACAGCAGATTCATACAGGAAAGCGATGATAGAGCCACAGGTCACGTCCCACCAGAAACGATGGTGTCATCCCTGAAGCGAGGCTGCTACATCTTCATGTTGTCCCACTTCCTAAAACATACGCACTTTACTTTTTAACTTTTAAAATCCTAACTCACTATGAAGCTGTGCAGTAAACACGCTGCACACACACAAGGGGCATCCTCCACAGGTCTCTAAGCGTCACCGTCTGTTACTTAGGTGTGAGCTCAATAAACACACTTGTATGACAAACTATCAGCCAAGGCGAACTAAATGCCGCTCCCCTCGGGGCAGAGGGGAAGAGTCAGGGCTTGGCCGGAGGCAGGTCCCAGGTAACAGAGCAGAAATTTTAGGTGACTGAAACTTACATATCTGCTTCTGAATAAACATTTTTAAAACAAAGTTATTAAACACTTGGAAAATTTGTTTCCAAAAACCTACATGAAAATACCACATACATACCGATTAAACTGAAATTTTTGGAAGAATGACCGCTCACCTGCTGTGCACTACAGCAGAAAGAAGCAGTCTTCTGATGCCCAGGTGTGACGATGAAGCAAGCTAGGAGCCAGGGAGTAAGGCGCTGCCCAAGCTGCCTCCTGGCCTTCAACAAAGCCCCGTGTCTAAGCGCAGGCTCCTCGCCCCACAGCAGTAAGGTGGGAGCAGCCACCTCCCCAGTGGGGTCCCGAAGCAGAGCAGGTCTGCTGCCCGAGCGGGCATCCTGACCCAGCACGCTCGTGCAAGCCTCACTCTCCAATAGCTTGTACTTTCGAAGGCTGCCAAAATCGACATGACAGCTACCTCTGAAACTGAACAAATGCTACTTTCAAAAGACAGAAATGTTTATATAAAGAAACAAAACACTGCTTTAGGTTTATTGCTATAAAACACACACCCTTTAAACTAGTTTCCATGAACATTAGCACTCTGAACACAAGGCGCTGTCAGTGCGTGTGGAGACCCACAGCCTCCCTGCAGAGCCCCCGGCCTTAGGCTGTGAGACAGGCAGTGCAGGGGCTGAACAGGCAGGGGAGTGTGGCAGGGCCCGTGGTCAGAAGGAAAGCGACCCGTCGCCCGCTTACTGCGCTCTTCCCACCCCACACGCCAGGCAGTGAGGCTACGTGGGAACGAGAGGGCACTGCTGTGGCACAGTAGACAACACATTTCCATTCTGTTTGTCCGATAATTTTTAATAAAGTGAGGCTTACATCACCAATATTAAAGGATGGTCATATGCACAGAAGAAAACAAACCTTTTTGGCTAACAGTCCATAAATTAGAAAAACCACGGGAAACAGCAAACCACGCGGCTGGGGGTGGGGAAGCAGCCTGACCCAGAGCAGGGACGAGGGTCTGACAGGTGCAAGCCCACCCCCCACTTCCTGTGGCAGCACTGTCAATGACCCTTAAAACCAAGGGCCACAAATTACACGGACTCAGATTTCTTTCATTCCAAACTTAAACTTTTGTCCCAGCACCAACTGAACAGAGCAGACAAACCTCTCCAGCCCAACAGCACGTGGACTCACACACTTTCCAACACCTGTGTGCCCGGCACACGCAGCCTCTGTGCACACCCGCCGCGCCAGCACAGCCCTCACCCCGTGCTGGGGAACCTGATGGGGCCCCGTGAACACCCCCCGCCAGGGGCACCACCTGAGGGCGGAGTCTCGGAAGAGCAACGTGCCCATGATTTCCAAACAAATCACTGACCTTCACTTTCAATGATGTTTACATATAAATAGGCATAAATAAAACCCTCCATAATTTACGCTAAAGTCTAGACAGACATGGCTCATACGGTAGATCTTCTAATGACAAAAAAAGTGTAGTGGTTGTACCTGGTTCTCGATTTCAATCGAGCCCTAATTGTAGCACAACATAATGGAGAGGGTCACATAAATCTAAAGTAAAAACATGATACATTTACACTGTTGACTCAGAGTGTAGTGAAGCGCATTGCAAAAAGAAATCCTTTAAACCTTAAAACTATGAAATACACCAACTGCAACTGTTTTGCTATAAAAGTTTCTAAGGTAGCAGCAGAGAATGTTTATAGAAAAAATATACTTTTAAGAAAATAGCTGAAAAAATCTAAAGAGGTAAAGTATAAAAAGTTTAAAAAATATCTCTTAAGGCAAAATACTGCCCAAACATATAAAACTTAACTTTTAGAAATTCACCTATCTAAATTTAAACGAGGTTGATGCAGCTTGCGGCTCGCTGTCCTCTGAGGTGGCCGCAGCTGGAACACAAAAGGGACAAGGGGCCCAGGCTGTGGAAACATCAAGGCTGGCCAGGGCAGGAAGCCCACGAGGCCCCGTTTGGCTGTGACGGCCGGGGGCAGCAGGCCCCGCGGACCCACTGGCTGCGGAGAACACTCTTCTCGGGAAAAGTGCTCGCGTGTCCAGGCGGTGGACAGACCAGCGAGCACCCGGGGGCGGCTGTGGCCTCGGCCTCAGGTCTCCACCAGGATCTCCATCACGTGGTCCAGCTCGCCCAGGTCCGACTTGCAGCTGGAGCTGGGGGCAGGGGTGGCCACCGGGGGCAAGCCCTGGAGCCCGTCACAGGGGCCCGGCTCGGCCCTGCTCACCACCCCCGTGAGCACTGTGTCCAGATCGTAGTAGGAGCTGTCCATGTCTGAGAACAGCTCTTCCGCGGAGCCAGGGTTCCTGGTCTCCAGCGTTTCAAAGATCTGGTCTAGTGACTTCTGAAAGTTTCCTCTGTTTTCTCGAGGGCTGTCCATCTCCCAGACGCTGTTCTGGGGGTCCCTTGGCGTCTGAGCTGAGGTGACGGTGGAAAGTTCAGAAACAGGGCCCAGCACGTGGTCATCTCCCACGCCAGGAGCAGGGTGCACCCCGTCCTGCTCCCGCATCGAGCGGCACAGGATCTCCGTGGAGACCAGGCGGTCGAGGGGAGCCCGCCCTGTACTCTGGGGCGCTGCCACACGCCAGGTCCCGTCCTGGGTCATCTCCTCCTGAATCTGCCGGACCGTGTTGGCTATGAGGACTGAGCGGCAGAGGTTGGGCTCGACCAGCATGTGGCAGAGCTGGAGCTTCACCAGGGACATGTCCAGGAGCGACTGCCGCTGCAGGCTGTAGGAGGGCACAGCCCTAAAGCCGGCCAGGGCTCCCCCCATGTCTTCCTCGTGGTCAGCACACTTCCTCTTCAATCCTCGCGCAAACATGGTGTCCTGCTGAGACCAAGAAGATGCCGTTTAGCACAGGCAGACTCTGGCAGACAATGCCCCACGGTTCAGTCTCTGACTGCGAGGAGGGAGCAGGGAAGACCTGGGGCTAGGGGACAGCTCTCCCTCAGAACAGCACCCGCCTGCATCCATGTCTACAACCCAGACCAATTTTCTCCATCAAAAAAGATAAAGGGACTAAAATTAGGAGAATATATTTTTCAAGAGTGAAGCTGAAAGTCTGTTTCACAGATCTAATCACGGCACCTCTAAGAACAGAGACTCCAGGGAGGCGAGACACAGTGCACCTGCAGCCCGCAGAGGGCTCGGGGCAGGGGCATATGTACACCTGCCCTTCCGCTGACTCCGTGGGATCCCGACTGGGGACGACGGCATGTTTGCATTTCAGAAGGGTGAGTTCCTTCCCCGCTCAATGTCCCACTCAAGTGTCACACGGACTGCAGACAGCCCCCGGAGAGCCGCACCACCAGAACGTGCCAAGCGGGCCTGCCTGCTGGGCCATCCTCCCCAGTGCAGGCAGCTGTGCTCTGCACCACATTCCAGAAAGGAGGGACGCAGCATCCCCTGCACAGCCCACATGGCCCTGAGCAGCCCCTCGGTCCCATGCTGCTGCAGCCCACCCACCCAGCCTGCCTTAGACCTCATGTCGATTCCTTGGACACCCCAGGTTCACTCCTCCCAGGGTGCAGGGCCTCTGCCAGGCTGCTCTCTGCCGACACTCCTCAGACCCGATCCCTTCGTCCTCAAGCTCCCTTAGGCACAAGCTGGTACCACCATGGCCTCAGGGGCCACCTCCCCTTCTCCTCCCAAGTCGTTTCTCTCTTCAAAGCAACCAAAACACTTTAGGGCGTGTGTGTGGCAGTGTACAGCCGACAGAGACATTTCTCAGCGTGTGACTCGGAGCACTGGTGCTGCGTGTTGAAAATGCACACTCAGACGCCGGCAGCCCTGACGTGGCACCTCTGAGGCTCAGGCTCGGCATGAAGGTTCCTGCCAGGCGCATAGCACACAGGTGGGTCGGACTACCAGCCCTGGCTCCGCCCAGAAGGAAAAACACGTGGAAACGGATCTTCTGAACTGACCCTAAGTGGGAGATCTTTGGGGAATTACAAAGCGGAGCAGAGAGGAGGGAGGCTGTTGATGGTGCCACCTCCGGGGGAACTGCGGGGGGCACTTGCTGGCAGGCTCTGGCACAGGGCCAGCCTGCCCCCGAGAGCGGCCCTTCCCGAAGCAGCAAGTTAAGCCCTGATGCACTATCAAGTTTCTCTCTTCTCACCTTTGTAATGTAGCTAAACATTTTTATTTTATTAATAATTCGAGCCATGCATAAACAGGATTATAATCTTTTAAATATGCAAACTTTAGAATTTTTTTTTTTTAAATCAACCTGATGGTTCCCTGTGGCCAGGGCACGGCCAGGTGCTGCTGGGGAGCAGGGGTGAGGGCGTGCGCTGCCCAGCCGGGCTCTGGGAGGATGGGGAGTCTCCCAGCGCTAGAGAACTGGCTGCCAACTGCCCCTTCCGGAGAGCTCCCCAGAGCTCGCCCTGCTGGTCCTGCCCTTGCACAGACAGGAGGAGGCCCCCTCCTCTCAGTTTCCTTTCACTGTCACAGATCTCGTCCGTGCATCTGACGCTCTTAAATGTTACAGTGTTAAGTGCCCTCCTGAGCAATCATCCCAGAGGCATGAAAACCAATGTTCATGCAAAAATGTGCACAAGAATGTCCACATCAGCCCCAAACTGGAGACAGTCCCTTTCACCTGGGGTGTGGCCACACAAACACTGATCCACCCACACCACGAAGTCCTATTCGGCAGCAGAAAGGAATGAACTATGGATAATAGGACCGTTTGGACAGACCCGAAGGGCATCACGCCGTGGGAAGAAGCCAGCCTCCGAAGGTTTTGTACTAGCTGCATGGTCCTGCTTATGTATCACTCTGTGGTGACACGGAGCTGAGGGCATGTGGTCAGAAAGGGACACACCGGGGAGACTTCCGGGGTGAGGGATCCTTCCACTCCTGGACTGTGGGGTGTTCCCACGAAGTGCTCCGACTGCACAGAACCGCACATGCACAGCCCCCGTCAGGCCACCCGGACCCTGGGCGGGGCCGTGTACCCTGCGGGAGCAGAGGAAGGGCACCCGGATGTCCTGAACACTTCTCTGCAACTTTCTGCAGATCTGTGATTATTTCAAAGTAAAGAATTGAAAGAAAAACTAAGTGACCATGGCTTATTTTCCCCACAGGACTAATATCCCCAGAACAGCACTCGGGTGTCACTCTCAGCCCCTCAGGCCAGAAGCCATCTGTCACACCTGCATAAGGGCCCCTCAGCTATCTTTAGGTGAAAGAAAGAGCTTCCACCAAAACACATGCAGAATATTTCGACATATTCTTACTTCTAGTGAGTATTCAAGCTGTTTATCTTGGCTCCAAATTTAAATTTTACAGAGACTTTGTTTTTAACCAGATCACTTTTTTAAGTCACTGGCTTAAAATGGCTAAGTATACTGAGAATTAATGTACAACCACATCAAACTATAAAAACACACCCTGCGTTGGGGAAAAAAATTTAAGTCCCAAGGATTCCGCTGTGGCAAGCCCTCTACCTCTCTGGTTTTCCACATCTCTTTGCAACCATGTCTAAAATTCTGACCCTGCATGTCGGCAGGGTTAGTTTAGTACACCCAAACTCAATCCACTCAGACAACATGGACTCAGCCCCAGTTTACAGCCAGAGCAGCCCTGGTGGCCTCCTCACGGCCTCTTTGACTCCAGAAGGAAGACCAGCGGCAAGAGCCCTGGCAATACGGGTGGGTGCACCGGATCGAGTACAGCCAACTGGGGGGGGGACCACAAAAGGGCGAGAGTAAGAATGGGGCTGGCGGGAGAGAGCCACAGCTCACTCCTGGAAGCAGCTCAAGAAGTTACACTGAGCACCTAACACCCTACAGCCCTCACTTCCCTTTCCTCAAAGGGTCCTTGGAAATCCCAGACTCACGAGTCCACAAGTAGATAAACCCCTGGAGACTTCGACCCCTTTCTGAAGGCCAGACACGGGTTTTTTTTAGAAGCCTCGCGTAGGGGACCTTAGACAGATGAATTAAGTGCTTGGTGCCTGGCGGTGTCAGCAGCCCGAGGGCAGCAGTAGGAACTGCACATTTGCTGGTAACTCCCCCCACTTTACCAATTCTCAGAGCCCCACAGTCAAATTCACCTTCCTCCGTCTCCACTGCACCCCACCTCTCCCTGGGACGTGGGACTCTGGTGCACAGAGCGACGGTTCCCATCGTGTCCTGAATCCACTCTTCGGCAGGGACCAGACGCCCTACTCTACCGTTAGCCTTGTTTCATCACCCTCAGATGTAAACATTCTTTCAAGATTTAAAATAAACACGTTGAGGGGGCAGACTATGGCGTATTCGACAATGGAATACCACTCAGCAACAAACAGCCCTGATGCTTTGTGCAACAACATGGATGAATCTCAAAACATTATGCAAAAAAAAAGAAGACAAAAAATACGTCCTGTAGGACTGTACGTACCTGAATCTCTACAACATGCAAAGGTAATCTAAGTCGTAAGTGCACAGAAGGGCCGCCACCTCGGGGTGGGAGGTGTGACAAGGGGCAAGAAAGAACTCTCCAGCTCAGTGGAAGGATACACCATCTACACAGGTGCCTGTGTCACGAGTCCATGCATTCGTCACAAGTCACTGAACCATACAATTAATGTCTGCTTGCTGCGCTGTATTAAATTATACCTTGATTATAAAGAAAAATAAAATGCTGACAGATTTATTACTACAAAAAGGAGTAAAGTTCACGGGCAGTTGTTACATTGTACAACCCTGAAGTACTGTCACCAGAACCTATGTTGGAGAGCAAAGGGACAGGGATAGGCCCAGAAGGTGGCCTGTGAGGGCCACCTCACTCAGGTATTTGTGTTCAGGACAAAGCCAGCAGGGTGTGGTCTGACTGCCCCTAAGAGCGCCCAAAGCAGAGGTGAGGAACAGACCTCCTGGGCTGGGCACACCTGCGCCCACCTGTGCAACTTGCCTGAGGCCGCTGGATCCTTTCTGATACAGGGCAACCAAAAAAAGCCCCTACCCCTCCGAGGCTGCAGAGCCTGGCACCCGCTAAGCTGTGAGGGAGGTCTTTCCACGAATCTAGCTAAAGGCCTAAAAGCCCACCAGCTCCTCCGGGTTTCAATGGCACAGCGAGGCAGTCAGTCCACCGACAGCACTGCCCTGTGGCCTCTCGACCAAACACTGGCCAAAGAGAGAAATATGAAGAGGCCCAGGCAGACTGAGGACCTCTGACACGTCCCACATGGGGGCAGACGGAGTGGCCGGCCTGGCTGGCACAGGGTGAGGGAGCAGGAGCAGAGGCCAGCAGGGCAGAGTGCTGAGACGCTCACCGGGAGCCGCAGCGCACGGACCCTGTCCCTCACGGCCCATCACTTACTGCAGCCCACCTCAGGGCCCCAGCAGTCCCACGAGGCCCCAGGAAATGCAGCTTCCCAGGCTCTGATCAGTAGGGCTGGGATGGCCGGGGACAGACTCAGCCAGACCTGCAGCCACTGCCACACACTCCTGAGTCTTAGGTTTTTAAGGCAAATCTACATTAACAATGTGAATTTCTATTGCGCAATCATACTGGCTTTGAAATACCTCATCAAAGTCAAGCGGGGAAAAGAGCCCAGTATGGCCCAAGTCCCGAGGCCTGCTGCTGCAGAGTGACAGGCATGTGGGAGTTTGCCATTCCACTAGTCTGCAGATTTTCCATAAACAATTACTAAAAAATTAATTTTTGGGTATTTTTTGTTACTTGGAATGATACACAAACTTTCTTTTCCCCAGTAACATGTTCCAGCACCAGGCTGACGGAATTTCCTAGTCCTCTTTCCAAGATTAAACCTGCCACTCTTCCTAGAAAAGGGTCATAACTGATTATTTTTTTTTTTAGAGACAGAGTCTCGCTCTGTCACCCAGGCTAGAGTGCTGTGGCATCAGTCTCGCTCACAGCAACCTCAAACTCCTGGGTTCAGTGATCCTCCTGCCTCAGCCTCCAGAGTAGCCAGGACTACAGGTGTGCAACCACACCCCGACAGTTTTTCTAGTTTTTGTAGAGATGGGGTCTCACTATATTGCTCAGGCTGGTCTTGAACTCCTGGCCTCAAGGGATCCTCCTGGGACTACAGGCGTGAGCCACCGGGCGAGGCCCTGCAGCTCATTTTGAAAGAATGGTGAATTCAGTCCTGCTGTCTGTGCACCCAACACAAACACAAAGACAACCAGAAGAGGAGACACAGCAGGGAAAACTCTATCTGTGCATCTCCCAACTGTCAAAAAAGACATTTCTTCACGGTGAGCCTATCCGAGGACAAGAAGCTTTTGAGAACGTGGAGGGACGCTTGCCTCTGACTTCTGCCGGTGTCTCCGGGACCCGTCCTAGTCCCACCCAACTACACTGGAAGACGGCCACGAGCAGCCCGGCGAGGACGCCCGCTTGCCCGCCCGGGGTCTGGGGAGCCTCCTCCTCCCACACCCGGCCGCCCTCCCCGAGGCCAGTCCCCGCGGCAGCGGGCGGCAGGGGAGTGGCGGAGCCTGAGGCCGGCGTCCTTCGCCCCCCGAGGCAGGGAGCAGGGGGCGACCGCAGCGGAGACCTCGCCGCAAGATGGACTCGCAACTACGACCACGGGACAAAGGGAAGGAAGCGGGACGAACACTCACCCGGCAGGCAGCCCGCCAGAGACCGCCTGCCCTCGGGGCTCCGGGGCAGGCATCGCAGCCCGCCGCGGCCCCGGGCACCCGGCGGACTCCCAGCTCCGCGGCGAACGCCCGCCACGCACCGCCCGCCGCGCTGGGACGCGGGACGCGGGGAGGCGCCGGGCAGGGGCTCGGTCGGGTCCGCAGGGCCCGGCTCCCCGGCGCCAGCTCCGCCGCGGCCGCGCCGCCCGACTGGGTGGCACCGACGAGCGCCGGAGTGGGGGGCCCGGCGCCCCAGGCCCCGCCGAGGCCGAGCCGGGCTCCCAAAGGCGCGCGCCGCCCGGAGCCAGCCCGAGGCCGCCCTCGCGCCGCCGGGACGCTCACCTGCACCGCGAGGCCGCCCGCCCGGCTGGGTCCGCCGCCGCCGCCGCCGCCGCCGCGTCCCGCCGCCGCCGAGGGAGGGGCGCCGCCGCCGGGGCGGGGCGGGGCGGGGCGGGCGCGCGACCGCCACTCAGCGCCCTCGCGGGGCCGCCACGGGGCCCGCTGATTGGCCGGGCGCGGGGCGGGCCCTCGGGTTCAAACGCGCGCGGGGCGGGGCTTCGGCGGCGCGTCTTCCCGCGCGGCGGCCGCGGCCGTTGGGGCCCGCGCGCTCTCGGCCGCCCCGCCCCGCCCCGCGCGCCGGCCCCGCCCCGCCGGCTCCCAGGAGTCCGCGCGCCGGGCCGAGTGCGCCTGCGCCGGGGACGGGCCTGGGGCTGGGTGCACCCGTGCGGCAGGGCGTGCGGGCGCGGCGGGCGCGGCGGGAATGAGAGGAAGCGGGGCGGCCCGCAGGGGCCGGGGCCGGCTTCCCGCCGGGCGGGCGCGCCGGGGAGGGCTGGGCGGCCCGGGCTCTGAGGTCCCTCCGGGCCTGTCTGCAAAGCGGCAGCCCCGGGGCCGCCCAGGTTTGCGGTAAGAAATGAGCCGTGAAGGCGGCGCCCGCCTGCCGTGAGGACGGTCGCGCTGTGACTCGGGCGGAGCTGGTTGGAGGGCGGCACCCAGGAGCTCGGGTTCCAGTTGCCCCAACACACGCTGCCGTGAGCGCTGACAGTGGGTTTCTCGGGAAGGAGAAGGAGCAGTTCCTAGGTTGTTTACCAACAATTTGCATCAAAATAACATAAGCTATTGATTGGCTCTGCTTTGTTCTTTGGAACAGAAATTCTAGGAATTTGGAGATAATGGGAGAGGTGGCCGGTCAGGAACACAGTCCTTTAAACAGTCGCCCCGCCGGGGCCTGGCCGCAGGAGCGGGTGTGGCTGTGAGCGAGTCCCCGGTTCCCGTTTCTGGGCCGGATGGGTTTTGCATATTCACAGCTGAGACTGCTCTGCGCTATTTTTCTTCTCAGAAAGCAGAGAGATTTCTTGAAAATAATTTCTTAGCGGAAGATGTCTTAAATAGGATGCAAAGTCCTGAAACCACTGGTTGAAGTAACGCTTTTTGAGTGCCCACAGCATGCCCAGCAGGTCAGGGCTGCAGCTGAAATTTTCCTGTGTAATGGAAAAAGGGAGGGGTGAGGAAATAGATGCTTATGCACTGACCTTGGTGGTAAATGCTGTCAGAAAAAGCTGGAAGTGGGATGGGGACACTGTTCATATAGGCCTCTGGGTGAAAGGGTGGGGAACATCTTAAGATACCAAAAGGGGCTGGGTGCAGTGGTGGCGCATGCCTGTAGTCCCAGCTACTCGGGAGGCTGAGGCAGGAGGATCGCTTGAGCCCAGGAGTTTGAGGATGCCGTGAGCTATAATGATATTGTTTACAAAGCACCAAGAACATCAGTCTAACAATTAACATGCAAGACCTCTACACAGAACTACAAATCATGGCTAAGAGAAAGTAGTGACATTTAAATAAATGGGGGAACATACCAGGTTCATGGACCGCAGACTCACTATTATAAAGACATCAGAGATCTCCAAATGCATCTACAGATTCAATGCAATCCCAATCAAAATCCCAAACAGTTTTTAAGGAAATTGACAAGCTGATTCTAAAATTTACATGGAAAAACAAAGGGCCACGAGGAGCCTGGAGAAGCCTGAAGACCGAGACAGTTGGAAGCTGGACCCTGGCTTGGAGAACCGTGTGGCAGGCTCTGCCGGAGCTGGGCACACGTGGCCTGTGACTCAGCATTCTCTTAGGATGTGCCCAACGGAAAGGCACATGTGTGTTCACACACACACGTGTAGGAGAGAAGTTATAGCAGTTATTCATCACAGCCTGTGAAAGCTGATTCAAAACAGAGTCACTCGTGTCAAACCCTGGCAAGTCAGAGCCGGGAGGGCCATGGTGGGGTCCTCACACCATTTGTCTGATAACAGGTACTGCTACATGGAAGGTTTCCAGACTGCAGCTCGCTGTGTGTCATGCAAGGACAGTGGGTGCTTATGGAGAAACACCTGCCTGGCACCCCGCTGCACAGCCCAGTCCAAAACTGCAGGGCCCCGTGGTCATCTGAGGAGTGTGAGTCCTCCCAGCACCACGGACACTGCCAGTGAGACCCCACCAACTCTTGGGAGGGGAAGCCAGCAACGGTACTCGTGTACCCTCCCCTTTCCGCAGTCAAACCCTGACCCTTCTCTTGGTCCTCGGACACACAGGAGGCCACCCCAGTCTGTGTGCATGTTCTGGACTGCAGTCCTACTTCTTATATGTTCTTCCCAAATAAAACCTTTTTTTAACTCAGAGATTCATCTCTCTATTTTTTTATGTTTACAGCTTCAGACAAAAACCACCCGAATGCCCAGCAGCAGGAGAGTGGACACCAGCCGGTATTTGACAGCGGCACGCTCTCAGCCACACGGACGGACACACCACGGTGGATCCCCCAACACAGCGTTTAGGGAGAGCAGCCGGACTGACAGTCACGACTGATTCCACAGATGTGCAACGCAGATTGGGTCGAGGGACACTGTGCCAGGGGATGACCCCAAGACAGCACGGGGTGTTCTGGGGCCTGGTGACCGTCGCTGTCTGGACCTGAATGGTGGTGTTGAATCATTGGTGTGTTCCCTTTTGGAGTATTCTATGTTTTTACTTCAATAAGTTCATTAAAGCAGTGGTCCCCGACCTTTTTGGCACCAAGGATCGGGTTCATGGAAGACAGTTTTTCCATGGATGGGGGTAGGGGGTGGCGGAGCTCGGGCAGTGATGCCGTGGGTAGCGGCTGTAAGTACAGGCGAAGCTTTCACTCACCTCCTGCTGTGCGGTTTCACGGAAGGCAATTTTTCCACGGCGTGGGGGGCTGGGGTGACAGGAGACGGGGTGGGGAGAGGAGGAGATCAGGCGGTGATGTGAGCGAGGGGCAGTGGCTGCGGCCGGGTTCCTAACAGGCCACCACCAACACCAGTCCATGGCTGGGGTTTGGGGACGGCAGCATTGAAGTGTCTAAGGCTGGATGCCCAAGAGGCTGGCCCCAGGGGCTCAGACCCTGCTCGGTGTCTGTCTTTTGGTTCCTTTGAAATTACTCCCGTGTGTGTGTGTGTGTGTGTGTGTGTGTGTGTGTGTGTGTGTGTTGCTTAGTCAAAGAACAACATTTTTTCTTTAATAAAGAAAATTTGCATCCGGGTTTTTGGCCTCACATGGGAGCCGCTCGCTTGGGAGCAGCCTCAGCGTGCGAGCACCCAGCCCCGGTTCCAGGCGGAAGACCGCACTTCAGCCCACCCACGCCAATCCCCAGTCCAAGGATCCCAGCCTCCTGAGTAGCCGGGGCTACCGGCCGGAGCCACTGTGCCAGGCTCAGATCTTGGTTCTAAAAACCGTTCTCCACTGGAAGGCAGCAGGGCTCCTTGGAGAAGTGGCTGAGCCTGGGACTGCAGCAGCAGGGTAAATCCAACGTCTTGTACCAGGAAGCAGGGAAGCTCTCAAAGGATAAGGAGACATGTCAAAAGGCCACTTAAAGTTACAGGTAATAGTCCCATACTGACCTAAACACAGACATAAGAATGTACATATGCCGGGCTCACACCTGCAGTCCCGGCTACTCAAGAGGCTGAGGCAGGAGGATCACTTGAGCCCAGGAGTTCGAGGCTGCAGTGAGCTGCGGTGACAACACTGCACACCAGCCTGTGAGACAGAGCAAGACCCTGTCTCTAAAAAAAAAAAACAAAAGGAGGGGGGTAGTGTTGCAAAGCCAGGCCTCCCTCGGTTTCCCCCCATGCACGTGTTTGCTTCCCCTCTGATCTTGTCTATGAAGCAGCTTGGAAGCCCTCGCCAGAAGCCAGGGACAGGCTGGAACTTCTCAGCTGCAGAACCGTGAGCTAAATAAACCTCTTTTCTTCATAAGTCACCCAGTCTCAGGGGCTCTTTCCTAGCCACACGCAGCGGACGAGACACACGCCTACGTGACAGACGGGGGAAGCCCCACCTCACAGAGCGGATCTCACATTCTCCCCCAAGAAACTGTGTGATGATTACTTATTAGAATGAGTGCAAAATGCTTGCTAATTAGCTCCACAGTGGGGAATCTTGGCAGACAGCATCTTACCCAAGTGACAAGAGTTATTGTCACCGGTAGTGGCCAGATTGGCACCATGGGCCTCCCATGGGATAATACGAGAAGAAACCAGCCTCACTTCTGAGGGATCCCTGCTGGACACGCAGAAGCCACAGGAGCAGAGTAAGCTGCCTTCCGCGAAGGCACATTCCGCGGAGGCCCCTGAAGGGTGTCCGCGAGCCGGGACATCGGCAGGGCTCTGCAGATTAGGCGGGGACCGTGCATCGCTGCTAGTCTCCTGATTTTTAGGGTTGACTGTGATTACTTGGCAGAGAGCCCGTTCACTTTGAAAATACTCTCTGAGATGTGACAGGTCACGGGCATCGAGTCTGCAACTTATTCCCGAGAGGTGCAGGGAAAAATAGTTACGTGGAGGGTGAGAGTGAGAGAGAGAAGGGCGATGCGCTAATGTGACAGCTGGGAGTCTGTGCCAAGGGGACACCCAGGCTCTCTCTGCACTGTGTTTGCCACTTTTCTGTAAATTAAACATTATTTCAGAATAAAAACTTGGATAAAAGCGTATACACTGGGCCGGGCGCCGCCGTGGCTCATGCCTGTAATCCCAGCACTCTGGGAGGCCGAGGCGTGAGAATCGCTCGAGGTCAGGAGTTCAAGACCAGCCTGAGCAAGAGCGAGACCCCGTCTCTACTAAAAAGAGAAATTATATGGACAACTAAAAATATATATAGAAAAAAATTAGCCGGGCATGGTGGCGCATGCCTGTGGTCCCAGCTACTCGGGAGACTGAGGCAGGAGGATCACTTGAGCCCAGGAGTTTGAGGTTGCTGTGAGCTAGGCTGACACCACGGCCCTCTATAGCTCAGGCAGCAGAGTGAGACTCTGTCTCAAAAAAAAAAAACAACCGCGTATACACCAAGCGATACCATGTGTTCTCCGGGGGTGCCTATACAGGCAGGAAGACGTCTGGGCAGAGTGTGGGAGGCTGTGCCAGGTGTCCGGCTGGCCGGGAAGGCCCCAGCGCGCAAGGTGGTCGGAGGCAGCGGCCCCGGGCGGCTGTCTCGGCTGCTGCCCCCTGGCGGCTGCCGGCCGGTGACTTGCGGGAAAGCTAAACCCGCGGGGTCCCATTCAAGACCCACCACCTGGCGCCCTCTGGGGCCGCTACTGGGAACAGACAGACCGTTTCGCCAGTGAACTTCCTAGACAGTGGATCCTCTCTGGGGAGCCAGTGACAAAGCTACAACCAACACCGAACCTTACTTTTGAGCACCTACTCGGTGCCAGGCCAGCTTGAGCACGGAACAGCCGGTACCTGCAGCATGCCCTGTGGCAGTCTCCGTCGGCACCCCCGAACCACAGGTGAAGAAACGGAAGTGTGGGGGCAAAGCAGCCTGCCCAACGTGGGCTGTCGGGGATTTTTACCCGGCCTCAGAGAAACAGCCGGCAGCCCAGGACGACCCCGCCATGGCACTGAGCCGCCGTGAGGCACCAGCATGCTCTGCTTCCCGCCTTCCTCACCCTACAGTCGCGGGGTCCGCGGCACCACCACGTCCTCATGCTGTCCCACGTGGCCAGGGCTCCTGGTACACGTCTCCCGCATGGTCGGAGGGCTACGGGGCTGGGGACACGCCCCCCTAGACCAGCTCCAGGCGGTAGGAACCCAGAGCTCCAGCAGCGCTGCCTGAGCCTGCTTCCCAGGCCCTCGGAGCCAGGCGGGCGCGGGTGGTCCCAGCAGGGGAGAGAGGTCCCACATCCTGGGGCCGGGGCCCTTCAGAGCCTGCTCCCGCCCTGGGTGCTGGTCACGGTGGGCAGCCGGGCGCATCTGGGTTGCTGGGCCCTCAGGTCTGATACCTCTGAACTATTTGGGCCCCTGTGAGTGCTGGTGATGCCGGGGAGCCTGCGTGGGTCCCACCGAGGCACCTGCTGAATGTGGGGATGTGGCCACGTGGCCTTCTGACCCTTTCGTCCTTACTCGGGCAGCGAGGGGCCACGCAGGCCAAGTCCTGCCTGGGAGCTGAGGACGCAGCAGTGGACAGTGCCAGGCGTCCCCTGCCCCAGCGCCCGCCCGAGGGGGTCGGTGCGGGGCTGGAGGAAGGAGGTGGCCCGGGCTCCCTCCCTCACGCGCTCACTCACTTCCCAGGGGCCGTGGGCAGCCGGCGCGGGAGCCCCCCACGCTCACCTGAGAGGTTTCCATGAGCAGCAGGAGTCAGACGACAAGGTGAAGCCTTGTGGTCAGTGACTGACGGTGGCATCCTGCTGTGGCCGTCTCTAGAGGGGAGACGTGGCCTGTGGCTGGGGGGCTGGGCACTGACGCGGCTGGGGGCGGCCCACGTGGGCCCTAGCTCCCCGGCCGGCCCTTGCCCACCCCCTCGCAGCTGCCCTGTCCTGCGGGAGCCAGCCTGGTGCCCTCAGCCCACTGCCCCTCGGGTCTCAGCCTCCAGGACAGGGCTGGCCTCTCTCCCTGGGGGACGGTCACCCAGCGTGTGGGGGAGCCTGGCCCACTCCCGTCTGGGCCTCACCCTTGGGAAGGTACCTGCAGCTGCCCCCCCACTCAGGTGAGCACCGTCCCCTCCAGCCACGGACCATGGACCTGTCTCTAAGCCCAGAAGCCCAGGCCGCTGGTCTCTGCATGGAACTTCTGTGCCCAGCCGCCGGTGACTGCCTGGGTCCCCTCTGGGTCCCGCCAAGTATCCGTTTCCTGTGGCCCCCACACCGTCACACCTGGGCTCCCTGTGAGACCCCCAAGGGAGGTGTCACCTCCTGCCTGTGAGTTTCTTGCCACTGTGAGACCTCCGGGACCCTGCAGCCCTCACCTGGGCCAGGTGCCCCTGCGGCTCCAAGCCCCGAGCCCTGCTCTCCCCACGCTCGGGGCCAGACGGTGGCCCCCGGGGGCAGCGCACGGCAGAATCCAACACCAGAAGGAAAAGGCCGTGCAGCTGCTGCTTCGTGGCAGCAAAAGATGAAAAATCGGCTTCTGGCCTCCAGACCTGCAGGGACTAGTTTTGCTGACTTAAGCCACCAAATGCGAGGTAGGTACAGCAGCTGCAGGGGATTCCTATCCCGTTGAACGTGGCGGAAGCCCTCTCGCCCAAGCCCTGAACTTTCCAGACTGTTCCAGGACGCTGGCCCCCGCGTATCAAGCCCCTGGTCATGGCTGTCCCTGCAGGAGCCTGTGGGGTGCACCCTCCCCTCCAGGGCGCGGCCCCTCGAGAGAGCCCCAGCGGGAGAAGGTCAACCTGTGAAGGTAAAATCGCATCATTTCTTTTAAAAAGGAAGTTGGCGTTAACATGTATTCTTGTGCTTCTTTTTCTAAATGCATTTTCCCGATAACTTTCACAGTGAAGAACAGCAGCCCACGGCCTCCGCACAGAAACAAGGCCGCGACTTGCGCCTCGCCCCGCGCCGCGTGAGAACCCGCCCGTGCTGCGGGGGGCCGTGGGTCTGGGGGGCTGCGTGCCCAGCGTGTGGGAAGCGCGGGCAGAGGGATGTGGGAGGGAGGAGGGTCAGCTCCGGCAGTGACCCAGCGAGGTAGGTGTCATTGGCCCCATTTTACAGATGGGAAACCGAGGCAGAGATATGACCTGGCTTAGGCAAGGCTCACCAGGCGCGAGGCTGGGATCCGCCTCCGGGCCACGAGGTTTCCAGGCTGCTGGCTTTCTTTCAGGGGCACACAGACCTGCGCCTGTCCTCCAGCCTTGGTGAGGGGCTGGGGCCGGGCAGGGCCAGAGTCACCTGCTTGTTCCCGAGGGGCCTTGTGGACCCCTCGGCCACCTCTCCCTGACGAGGAAGCCGGGAGTCCTGGGCATCCCCTTGCCCTGCGGCAGCCGCACCACACCCCGCCCAGGGTGTCCACTGGCATTCCCTGCCGTCGGGTGCTCCCAGCATGCACATGCGGGGCTCCCCATGAGGGACCCGTGCGCGGCCCCCTGGGAGCCAGAGCAGGGACCCCCGGCGGCATGTGTGCGCTCAGCACCAAGCCGACCCTAGATGAGGGCTCCCGGGGCCGGGCTCCCCGCTGTCCCACAGCGCCAGGCCCTGCGATGGCGCTGGGCGACCCTCGGCGTGGTTCACATCCGAGGCCCGGGAAGTGCAGGGGACGCTGCAGAAAAGCACAGAAAATGAAGTCATCACCGTGGACACTGACTGGGCAGCTGCCCAGGGCCCTGCCAAGGCCCCGCTGTGCGCTGACGGCCGAGGGACAGCCAGATGGGCCGCCACTGAGGAGTCCTCCCTCCTGCGGCTCGCAGTCTGTGGCCCCCTTGGCACGCTGCCACCATCCACGTGGGAAAGCCTGGGGCCGGGACACCCACGGGGCGGAGGCTCACGGAGGGAGTGGCTGCAGGAGCGAGACCTGGTAGTGTGTCTTCAGAGACGCACATGGGGCTCCATGGCCGGCGGCCCCCTCTCGCCCCAGCCACCGTCCTCCCCTGCGGTGCTCAGCAGGACTCCTCGCCCAGCCTCCGCGGCGGGCATAGGGAGCCTGGCGGGTGGACAGGCCCCGAGAAGGCGTAGTGGTTTATGAGTGCCGTGGGCGACCCCGTGTCCCCCGAGTCCTTGGAGCACGTGAGCTTGGTGACGTCCGTCTTCAGGGACCACTTTTTCCACCCCTTGTGGATTCTGGACACTTCTTGCCGCGAATGGTCCGTGGCCAGCACGTAGATGATGGGGTCGGCCACGCTGTTCACCGTGGACAGGCACAGAAACACCATGGAGACCGTGTAGACTCTGGCTTCGAAGGCGCACACGGCACTGGGGTCCCCTCTGTAGTAGGAGAAGGCGGCGGCCTTGACCAGCAGCACCAGGTGGTAGGGCGCGAAGCACAGCAGGAAGATGAGCACGACCGCGACGGCTGAGCGCTTCACCCGGGCCTTCTGGGCCGCGGTCAGGCCCCGGCTCTGCCGGATGCTCCTGAGGATCCGGTGGTTGGTGAAGGTGATGATGGACAGAGGGGCGGCGAAGCCCACCGCGAAGCGCGCGTAGTGGAACCCGGCCACCCTGCTGTCCATGTGCAGCGTCTCGAAGCAGGTCTGCTTGTGCTCCATGTCGAACACCGGGTAGTGGACGAGCCCGACCAGGACAAAGATGAGCGCGGAAATGGCGACCGCGGTCTTCTGGCGGCGGCGGCCTCTGCTCTCCAGAGCGTACACCACCGCCACGAAGCGGTCGCAGGAGATGCAGCACAGGAAGAGGATGCTGACGTAGACGTTGCAGAAGAAGACGTAGGCGGTCACCTTGCAGGCCCACGGGCCCAGCGTCCAGCAGTGCTGGTTCTGCACGTAGACGACCCAGAGCGGCAGGGTGCCCACGTAGAGCAGCTCGCACAGCGCCAGGCAGAACAGGTAGACGGCCAGCACGTTGCCCTGCAGCGCCTGCAGCAGCGTCAGCCACGCGGTCAGGCAGTTGGCCGGCAGGCCCAGGGCGCACACCGTGCTGTACACCACCACCAGCACCACTCTGCTCTCCTCGAAGGACACATTGCAGTTCTCGGGAGCCCACGGGGCACAGGTGGTCGCTAGGGTGGCGTTTCCTGTGGGACAGAGACAAGAGTGAGGACGGGAGTCCCTGGGAGCCGCCTGGGAGGGCTTTACAGTGCCCAGAAAGGACAGGAAGCTTCCAGGCACCTCCAGACAAGACACGACAGGTGTCTAGAAAATTCCCAAATGGATTTTTAAAGAGATCCTTAGATCAGGGATCTCCGACTCGACGGCGCCGTGGGCAGAGCGCACGGGCCGAGCAGCACCGAGGCTCTGCAGCTCGTTGAAGTCAGTTTGCAGAGACGGCGCTTGTGTGTCTGAAAAGAACGTTTGTGCTCTAATTGCTGAGCAAGCTCTTCTAGGCACGTTCTCAACAGCACCTGCCACCGGCTGCTTGTGCTGCTGCTTCCAGGGCCTCGCCCGGCCCCAGCGCCCAGCGTGGGCACCGTCTCCTCTATAGCGTCTAATCTCTACCCCCGGACCCCCGCCTGCTTGAACTGTCAGTCTCCGAGAAAAGCAAGGGTGGCCCAGTCCACTTCTGCAGGTCTCTCGGGGTCTGCTCTGCATGTTTGAAACCATTAACTGGTGCAGAGGAGTCAAAAATGGTTCTGCTTTCTTGGCGAATGGACCCTTGTTTAGTTGTGGTCCGCGTCATCATCGGGGAAGGCTGGATTACGAGCCCATCCTGGCATTTGTGAATGTGCTGGGTTCCCCGGCCAAGGGAACCAAGGCTGCAGATTGAGTTAAAATGGCTAATTAGCTGAGTGTAAAATAAAGAGATTCCGGATTGTCTGGTGCACCCAGTGTAATCACGAAGATCCTCACACGTGCGGGGGAGGAAGGAGACCGGAGCGCCGCGGTGTGAGGACAGTCCGCCAGCCCTCGTGGCCCTGCAGACGGAGGAGCCGCCAGCCGCGGCGTGTGGGCGTCCCCAGGCTGCAGAGGGCAGGAAGCGATTCCTCCCTGGAGCCCCGGAGGAAGCGGCCTGCGGACAGCCCTGGCAGACTTCTGATCCCCAGGAATGTAAGATCGTGAATTTGGGCCTTTCGAGCCTCTAAATTTGTGGTAATTTGTTACAGTAGTAACAGGAAACCAATGCAATTTCTAGCAATCCTCCTGCCTCAGCCTCCCGAGTAGCTGGGACTACAGGCATGCGCCACCATGCCCGGCTAATTTTTTCTATATATATTTTTACCTGTCCAGATCATTTCTTTCTATTTTTAGTAGAGACCGGGTCTCGCTCTTGCTCAGGCTGGTCTCGAACTCCTGACCGTGAGCAATCCTCCTGCCTTGGCCTCCCAGAGTGCTAGGATTACAGGTGTGAGCCACCGCACCTGGCCGTAATGCTTTTGATGTAAAGGTTTTGTTTTGTCTGCAATTTTTTTTTTTCTGAGACAGAGTCTGACTCTGTCACCCAGGCTAGAGTGCCGTGGTGTCAGCCTAGCTCACAGCAGCCTCCAACTCCTGGGCTGAAGCGATCCTCCCTCCTCGGCCTTCCACAGTGCTAAGATTACAGGCGGGAGCTGCTGCATCTGGCCTTTTTACCTACTCTTTAATGACTATTATTAAGAGCTTTCTTTTGATTACTATTCGTTTCAACCTTTTACTTCCAACCTATCTGTGTCTTTCTGTTTTAGCTGTGACAGTTCTACAAAGCTCGAAGTGGGCCGGGCACGGCGGCTCACGTGTGGTCTGCTCGGGATTCTGTAACACGCCCTGTAGACCCCGCGGCTTGCAGACAGCAGACAGCTATTCTCAGTCTGGAGGTGGGAGGCCAAGACCTGGGCGTGGCAGGCCCCATGTCCAGTTCCTAGACAGCGCCTTCTCGCTGTGTCCCTGCACAGTGGGAGGGGACAGGGGTCTCTCTGGGAACTCTTTATAAGAGCACTCATTCCACGCATGACTAATTGCCTCCCCACTGGCCCCACCTCCAAAACCATCACCTTTGGGGTGAAGATTCCAACATATGAATTTGGGGGGTGGGGCACAAACATTCAGTCCACTAACATCCTTTAGAAATTCCACTAACAGGAGCTTTTTGGGGCAAACTCTCCCAGCTTTTGTCTAAAATGCCTTTATTTTACCCCAATTCTAGAAGACAGTTTCCCCAGGGATGCACTTTAGCCTCAGCGTGTTGAGGATCCTCTCCTTGTCTTCTGGCTTCTACAGCTGCCGGGAAGTGGCCACCAATGGGTCCAGCCGCCAGGCCGTGGGCCCTTCCAACGTGAGGGCTTGTGTGCTTCATCCCCTCTGGACAGCTCCCCGCTGCCCCTCAGGGAGCCCCGGGCCGTGTGACACACACTGACCCTCCGTGACCTGCACTTGCCACCCACCTCCCTCTCCCACCGACACCTTTCTGCTCTTTGAGGCCACCTGGGTACTATCTTCATACTCAGCTTTAGTTCGGTAACTCTCATTTCATCTGTGCCTAATCTGTATTTTTAAAAACTCATTTGATGAGTTTTTAACTCAATGATTATGTCCTGCATTTCTAGAAATTGCATCTGGCTCCTGCTCAAGCCTGGACTGACTCTTGTTCTCCACTCACGTTTTCAATTCCTCTCCGGAATTCCTCAAACGCATGGGACACGCTCCGTTCATGCTGAGTGTGCTTGGCCACGGTGGCGTCTTCCGGGAGGACTCCGGTCCCACGGAGCTGGCTCCCTGGCCGGGCACACGGCAGGGGCGGCCTTGCGTTTGCCGGGCAGAAGGTGCTGTCCTCAGAGAGGGTGTGGGTCCCCTCCCCAGGACCCCAGCCCGCGCCTGGCCGGCGGTGGGGGGTCCTCGGATTCACTCAGGCCGGGCTTCTGTCTGCCCTCCTGCCCTCTGGGGCTGTGTATGCAGGTGCCCCTCAAACCGTTCCCCAGCGTGAGACTCCCAGGCCTGCCTGCTACCCTTGGCCGGTTGGAAAATAAGCAGCAGCAAGTCCACACACGAACAGACCCTGCCACGCCTCAGGCCTGTGCCCACTCTCACTGTGGCTCAGCACGGCCACCCACCCAATCCTGCCCCACGCTGCCGGGGACCTGCTCCAGACAGGGCTCTGCAAGGTCAGAAACTCATCGTCTCTGGCCAGGGCCCTTGAGGCTAAGCTCCAGCAGCCACTAGCGGTCTCAGGGACGCGGCTTCCCCGAGCTGGGTGACTCCAGCGGCTATGCCGGTGGCTCTGTGCTGGAGCCGGAGCCAGAGCTGCCTCACTCTGGGCCAGGAGCCATGGGGAGGTGGCCCCAGCACCCAGGCGGCAGCGGCGCCTGCCAGGAGCTCTTCCCCAGGCCCCAGCCAGGCTGGGGTCCTGCAGCACCGTCCAGCCCCGGCCCCAGGAGCCATCCACGGGCTCTTGTCAGCTCCTGGACCTCCCTCCCGGACCTCCCTCCCGGACCCAGGGCTTGCTGGCCTGTCGTTCTCTCCACACGATGTCCAGCCCACAAGGGAAGCGGGGCACGTCTCAAATGCTGATGTGGCTTTGGGAGTCCTGACGCCCCTGGGGCCACTCACTTATTTTTTCTTTTTCTTTCTTTCTTTCTTTTTTTCTCGACACAGAGTCTTGCTCTATCGCCCAGGCTGGAGTGCCGTGGCGTCAGCCTGGCTCACAGCAACCCCACACTCCTGGGATTTTCCCATTTCTTAAATTGTGGCAAAGCACACATAACCAAAAATTTACCATCCTAACCATTTTCCAGTGCACGGTTCCGTGGCGTTACTCTCGTCTCCCAAACTGACACTGTCCTCACCAGACACTAACTCTCCACCCCCCGGCCCCGCACCCACCAACCCACCTCTGTCTCCATGGACTCAACCACGCTGGGGGCGTCCTGTGGGTCACTCAGCGTTTGTCCTCTTGTCTGGCTTGTTTCCCGCCACATAACGTCACCACGGTCCACCCACATCAGAACATGTGTCAGGATTTCCTTCCTTTTAAGGCTGAGTGATGTTCCACTGTGGCACTCCATTGTAAAGTGCCTTCCAAAGGGGGCACGTGTCACATCCTGCTTGTCCTCTTGTCAGCCAGTGGACACGCGGTGGCACCCACGTTGGTCGTACCCAGAAGTGGGGGTGCCGCGTCACACGGCGATTCTGCTCTCAACTTTTGAGGAACCTCCACACTGCTCCCCGGCGGCCGCACCGCCTCATGTTGCCCCGCAGCACATTCAAGCTCCTCCCCCTCCTCGCCAGCACTTGGTTCTGGTTTTCTGAGCGTGGCCATCCCAGTGGGTGCAAGGTGGCCGTGCCACGCACTTTGCTGGGTCCCCTCCCCCACCTTCCTCCCCACTCCGGGCAGAGGAAGAGTCTGGGGCTCACAGTGTGAGAGAGCTGCCCGCCCCCCACCCCCGGCCGGTCAGACCCAGTTGTCAGTTCTGTGCCCAAGAGACTGGGCTGTGGCTGGTGGGTGGGGGACAGTTCCCGGGGCGGAGACCTGACACCCCGTCCGCACGCGCTGTTCCCTCCCACACGGCTCTGCTCCCGGTCACATGAGCACCCCAGCCTCACAGTGCGAGTCTGTGCGGCCTGTCCCCACTCCTGGGGCTCAGGTGCTGTTTCTGGCAACAGTCCCCGTCTTCCAGAGTCTCAGTGATGGTCACCGGCCCCGGGGGGCTGGTGGAATCCCAAACCCGGGGGCCCCACCCAGTCCTCACTGGCAGAGGCGCTGGTCCCTTCCATGCCTCTCAGGTGACCTCCCAGCCTGCACTCTGTGCCAGCTGGTGACGAGGCTGCCCCACGCAGGTGACCTCCTGGGCAGAGCCTTCTGGGCGAGAGGAGCAGGGGAGGGAGGGCACGGGCACCACGGAGGGACTCACGGTCAGCTCCACGCCAGGCCAGGTGGACCCCACATTTGCATGGGAAATGGACACCCGAGAGACCCCAGCTATCCCCTCGTCCCGTTCCTGGCTTTTTCCGGAACTGTTAAAGAACCAGGAGCGCACCCCAGTTTCTTGAGAGAGTGCTCCAGGCAGGCCGCCTCTAAGTGAGTTTTTATTTTGATCATCTCTTGTTGTGTGTTAAATTTTGCATTACGAGACAAAGTTGTAAGACAAAGCCCGGCACAGAATCATCTTAGCAGCCTCCCCGTCCGTGTTCGAAGCCAAGGAGGCTCTCACCTTGCATGTCGTGGGTTCCGGCCTCGGGCGTCTCCAGAACAACCTTTCTGAGCGCGCAGCACGCGTGGGCTCCTAGCGGGAGGTTGACGCTGAGGTTTAAAATGACCTGGGGAAAGAGCAGGTTGAAATTGCTTTAGGGAAATCAGATTAAATCACAAATTAATTCATCTGACACACTGGTTAGTGAGCATTTGGTGTGTGCCAGGTTGGTCTGCAGGAGTTCTTTCGATATCAAGGATCTGCCGTTGCAGCCCGCAGGGTTAATACCAGACTCAGAGTCCAAGAGCATCAAGACATCACAGTGCATCACCCACACGTGCAGTCGTCACTGTCAGTGACACCCTAACAAAGCTGGGGGTAGGGGAGGAGGCAGAAAGCCATGAGCTTTCACAGAAGAAATAAAAATAGCTCTCAAAGATCCGAAAATGCCCCACTCCACTCACAGTCCAGAAATGCAAACACACCCGAAAGTCCCTTTTTTCCTGAACTGTCAGGCTGGCGAAAGTAAAGAACTTTGACTCTTACGTCGTCAAAAGTGTCACGACGTGGGAACGCCCACGCTGTGCTGACCGACATATAAATTGGCACAGATTTTCTGGAGCACAATTTTGCAACATATTTCCAAAAATGTTAAATGTCTTGACTTTCGGCCCAGTAAAACCCCTGCTGGGCGTTTTTCCTGGGGAGGAAAGTGCCCCAGGTGTGAGAAGCACGCGGCCCAGAAGCCGAATCGGTGCCTTGAGCCCGTGAGAGGGACACGGCCTGGCAGGGCACTGGCAGGGGGGCAGGCGTCCAGGGCCTGTCTCTGCCTCCTTCGCGCCCGGATGTGCCCCGAGAACAGGTCCCATCCTGACCAGCCACAGGCAGAGCAGCGAACGCTCGAAGGGGACGCCACACCCAGAGCCCTGGACAGCCTGAGGGTCTCTCTCACCCTGCTCTGCGAGGCTGGGCCTACCCGGGCCCAGCTGACCCCAGCCAGCCCACTGGGCTGCCGTCTGTCAGGGAGGCCCTCAGGGAAGCCAGCAGGAGCGGTCGGCCCCTGGGAGCAGGTGCCGGAACTCTCCGGAAGCCACTACCAAGGAAGACAGAACTGTGGATGTCCACACCGCAAGCCCCAGCCCCGCCAGGCGGTGCGACCAGCTGCTTGGCACCCAGCCCGCCTTCGTCAAGCACGTTTCTAAAAACTGAAAGTATCAGGAAGGCAAGTTGTTTACCTGAAGTTACAGGAAGTTCATTGACTTACGAAGAATTTTAAAGCAATACCTTGAAAATACATTAAAAAGTGAGAAGTTCAGCTGGGCACGGTGGCTCACACCTGTAATCCTGGCACTCTGGGAGGCTCAGGCAAGAGGATGGCTTGAGGTCAGGAGTTCGAGAGCAGCCTGAGCAAGAGCGAGACCCCGTCTCTACTAAAAATAGAAAAAATTAGCCGGGCATGGTGGCACATGCCTGTGGTCCCAGCTACTTGGGAGGCTGAGGCAGGAAGATCGCTTGAGCCCAGGAGTTTGAGGTTGCTGTGAGCTAGGCTGACGCCACGGCACTCACTCTAGCCCGGGCAACAGAGCGAGACTCTGTCTCAAAAAAAAAAAAAAAGTGGGACACTGGGCAAGAAAGAATCAAGAAAATCCCCCTCCAAGGTACCATCCCCTCGACAGGGGTGGTGGGGGTCTGGGGGGGTCCCTGGGCTCCCATCCTGCCCCTTGCTGGGTCTCAGGCCAGCCCCTGTGAGTCGAGATGGTGGGACACGACCAGGGGTCTTCAGACCCTCCCGTGAGCACCTGTGCATGGATGCTCCCCCTCAGCCGGGACCCGCATGGCCCTGTTGCCTAGGCTGCTCTGCCCAGGTCCCAGCCCTGGCAAGAGGCCACACCTGAAACTGAGGGGCGCAGGGGGTGGGGGTGGTGAGCAGGACCACGGAGGGCTGAGGAGGGTGGCCCGGTGGGCGAGGGCCCCCAAGGGAGGGGCTGAGGGGTCCCCCTCGGTGCGCCCAGCCTCCCCTGCTCCTGTGGCTCTGTGTGCAGCACTGGGACCCGCCCCACCCTTCCTTCCACGTCCTGTTGACACCAGCAGGGATGTCACCTTGCAAAGAAGCACACACGACCTTGGGGACAGACTGCCAGAGGCCGGCGGGTTGGACTCCAGATCAGAAGCCCTGGGTCCACACCAGGACCGCTGACATGCCTGGGAAGGGTTCCCGGGGGGCTGCCCTTCCCTCTAACTGGACGGAAGGTTCTGGAAAGCAGGCCGAGCCAGACCTGGGAGGACGAGGCCTCCCCGCCGGGGCTGGGCGGACGTTCGTCCCAATGCGCCCACAGCCCCAGGAGCAGAGAAGAGGCACCTAATCTTCAAGCTACTTCTGCAAAAGCCAGAGGAAGTGTCGGCTCAACCGAAAATGCAGGCTCCCTCCCAGGAGCTCAGGAGGCCCTCTGGGGCCCCCAGGCCCCAATGCCAAGGGCAGAGACTGGCGGGGGGTGGGGGCAGCCTGGGGCCCGTGGGGCACCGGGCGCTAACGTCCAGATCTGGGCCGTGCACCTGACTTTTGGGCACTGACAGCCTGGCAGGGCCCTGTGGACAGAGCCAGTGGGCCCAGCAGAGGCCGGGTGGGAACAGCCCAGCGCAGGGGCCATCGGGACGTTCCGGCTCCCGGCACTGGGGTCCGGCTGCTCCTCATGCCAGCCGGCCTCGCGCCCACACAGCCACCTGGACTTCTGCTCCCTGGAGCGTGTCCTGCCCTGGGGCTCGGTCAGCACCTCCTCCGAGGGTCTTCCTGGGCCAGGGTCCGGCTCCCTGTCGCCGGCCGCCCACTGCCCCCCCTCCAGACGTGGGTCAGAGCAGCCCACAACGCCAGCCTGGGCCTGGGGGGACATGGCTGCTCTGGGGAAGGTCGACAGGCTGGGGCCCCGTCACCTTCCAGCTGGACACGGGGCAGCCTGACGACCCCTCACCCGCCCTGGGCACCCCCCACGCTGTGCCTCCGCCTCCCCTTGGGACACAGCCGAGCCCCTCACTCCCAGCCTGGTGCCGAGTGACTGCGGCTCCGCCCCCCCGCCCCTCCCTCGGCCTCCCGGCGTCGCCCCCACCCTCCGCCCAGCCGCCCGCAGCTGCTTTGCCACCTGTGCCCACCCCGGGCTCCCGAAATAAGCCCATTTTCTGGACAGCAGGAGGCAGGGCGGTCTCACCTGTTTGCAGAGCTGCGTCCCTTCAGCCTTTTAAAATGAATTTTTTAGGTTTTTACTTGGGAACTTTTCAAACCGACGCAGGAGGACAGAGAGCAAGTGCACGCCCCACCGGCCACACACGCTGTCCTCACCCCACGCTGGGGGAGCCACGGGAGCCGTCGGGAGGATTTGCTGCAGTTTCTCTAACTGTTTCACCGTCTCTGGACACGACGGGTCATTTCCAATCTCCCCACCCGCCTCCTCTGCGCAAATCTCTGACCTCATTTCTGTCTTCCCGTCTGAGATGAACTTCCGGGAGGGAATTGCCGAGGTACCAGGTCGGAACAGGGACCCTGTTTCACCCCACCCTTCCAACACCGGGGAATCAACGTCTTTATTTGTCCCCACTTGATGGATTAAAAAACATTTTAAAAGCGCATTTGCATTTCTTCGATTGCTAGCGAGGTTAACCACCGCCCCTCTTCCAGCGGTTCTTAGTTCCTAGTCCATACCCTGTTCTCCTCTCCTCTCCTCTTCTCTTCTCTTACCCTATCTCCTTGCACCTCGTCCCTCTGCCCGCCCCCCTCAGACACCATCTGTGCCCAGTGTACCCCCAGGGGCAGCCCGTGGCCTGCACATGGCAGACCGCACCAAGTGCCCCACCGATGCCCGGCACAGCCCCTGCTGTCCCGCCCCCCCCGGCCCAGAAGAGGTCCAGGATGAAGCTTGGCTGACTCTTCTGCCGTCTGGACAGGCAGCCGGGGGTGAGGAGAAGCCAGTGTCAGGGTGGGCAGGGGCGCTAAGGGTATAATGCAAGCGATCGTCCCTGCCCCCAAATCCTCCTGCCCTCCCACGACTCCTAGGGGCACCGGCGCCCCTGGATTCTGTCTTGGGTTTAGGACCCAGGTTATGAACCCTCAACCAAGCCCCCAGGATTTCGCCAGCAAATCACCTTTGCTTTCATACCCTCGCCTGCCCCCAGCCCACCCCCAGCACGAAGAGCCCCGACTCACCAGGGCAGTCCCGCGGCAGGCCCGGCGCCCCTCTCTGCAGGCCCAGCCGAGGTTCCAGGAAGTCGCTGGGGTCCAAGCACCTTCTCTCTAAAACTCCCCTAACCGCAAAGCAGAGCTGAGCAGGGGTTGGCCTCCTGGGCTGGGTGTCTCTCTAGGGATGGCAATGTGACCTCGTCAACCTCCTGGGCGCAGGAGAGGCAGGAAACTGTCCCAGACCCACCTCTCGGCTGTGACAACACCCAGAGCCAGGCCTCAGCTCTGCACAGGCACTTCCCAGCCAGGGACTCCCACGGAGCTCCGGTCCCTGCGGTCCCCAGGCAAACTCACTAGCACGGAGCAGGGCCACCTCCCAGATGGCTTGTCCTCCCCGGGATGCCCACGGGGTGCTGGGTGGGTGCTGGGTGTGCAGCTGCAGCCCACGGGGGCCAGGACTGTGCTGCCCGCCAGCTACGGCTTCCACCCACCACCCGGCGCACCCTTCCCTTCCCGCTTCCCCTCCTGGGCCAGGGCCCTGAGGGAGAACGCGACACAGTCCCTCCTGGGTAGCTTTAGCCTCCTTCCTGGCAGAACCCAGCCCAGCCCTATCCGCCCTGTGCTGCTCCAGGGTTTCTCTGCGCAGCCACGGGGGCTGGGGTGGGGGTGGGGTCCCTGGGCCAGCCCCGGTGGGTACAGCTGCTTCCTGTGGCTCGCAGAGCCTGCCTCAAACGCCTTGCGTCCACACGCAGGGCCCAGCTTCCTTGGAAGAGGCCGGCTGGCCGCAGGCGTGACCCCCACCTCACCTGACCGCGTCTGCCCAGGGGCAGCCTCTGGGTCTCGGGGTGTGGCCCTCCCTTCGCCACCCCAGCGGAAGGACCCTGCAAGGCCGCAGCTGGGATGGTGAATGGTCCTTGAACTACGACAGCCGCAGCCCCCGTGTCCCCTCAGCCCGGGGAGGTGGCAGAGCCACCAGTCTGCACCTGCCCCAGGGCACGTGGGTCACGGCTGACCCAGGCTGCAAGCTGCGACTGCTGAGGGTTTGGTGCCGGCGGAGGTGGAGTGCTGCAAGCCGGCTCCCAGGTGCCCAGGTGGGTGTGCAGTGTGTGGGGGGCCCCGGGGCAGGGCTCACCTGGGCTTCTGGAAACGTCTGCCTGGGGCTGTGACCCTCAACGCACATCCACAATGGGCCACTGCCCTCTGGGTCACTGGCTACCCCCAGGCTTCAGGCCATGACAGCCCCTCCCACAGGGCAGCAGCAGGTGTGGCCAAGCCGCGTCCCTCAGCAGTGGCCTCCAGGGAGCCCAGGCTGGAGCCTGGCAGTCTCCTCTCCCACCCCTGCCAGGGCCAAGCCAGGCTGGGCTGTGGATCCAGGAGCCCAGGGGTCTGGGCCCCCATTGCTTATCCCGTCTCCATCTCCGGGGCAGGTGGACCCCCTCAGGCAGAGGCCAGGCAGGCTGTCCGCCCCCCTGGCAGGCCCTGTCCCAGCTTCCTGCTGCCCGGACACACCCCGTCTCCCCGGTCTCTGAGCTCTGGCCCGGCCCTGCAGGACAGCCTGGCCTGCCCCCTTGGCTGCCCTTCCCCCTGGCGCTGGGGACTGAACCCTCATCACTCAGGGTCACTGGCTCAGTGGGGTGGCTCTTGGGCCTCTGGGGGCCATCCAGTCCCCAGCCAGCCCCCGGGCTGTGCAGGCACCTGGTGGGTCTGTCTCTGAGAGACCCAGGCAGAGCTGGCCCTGCCTGCTCTGACCCTGGCAAAGCGATTCATACCCAGGGAACCCGTCGCCAAGGGCAGGTTTCAGACAAGAAGTCACCAAACGCCCTGTGGCTGAGCCACGCACAGGACGGTCCCTCTGGCCCAGGCAAGGCTGTTGCCAGAGTCCCTGCTGCAGACTTCACTCCCTGCAGGCACCGGAAACCGCCCGGTTCCCCTGAACAGGCCATGGCACGGGTCTGTCCCAGCTTTCCCTGCAGTAGCCAACGGGGGAGACTGGCAGGCACACTGGAGCTCACCTAGTTGCTCTGGGTGGCGGTAGGGACAGTGCAAGAAGTGTTAGGCCAAGGCTGGTGGGAGCTGGGGACAGGGCAGTGGGGACACTCGGGAAGTCGTTGGGCGTGAGGCCGGGGGGGTGGGGTGGGGGCCTGCCCTGCACCACCCTCCCTGCTGACACAGGGCGTCACATTTGGGGGTGCTGCTGCCTCCTGAGCCAGGCGTGGCTGAGGCATGTCGGCTTGAACGGCTGCTCCCCCGGGTGACGGGGGCGTCTGCTTGGTCAGTGCCGAGAGGGAAGCTGCAGGGGGGCGGGCTCTGGGAGTGGGGCCTCGGCCTCCTGGGCTGCAGGGAGGGCAGGTCCCTCGGGCAGGTGCCCAGACCCCGCGGAGGCAAGGCCCTGGAGAAGCTCAGGCCCTAGGGGTGGGCGCTGGCTGCTCCCTGGTACTGTGTGGCTGGTCCTTGGGGGGCCCGGGCTGGGGGATGGGGTAGATGATGCCTCACAAGTACATCCCTGCGACCTGCCTGGAATCGGGCACGGGATGGAGGTCAGCCACCTGGCACTTGCTTCAGTGAGGTTCATCGAGCTCGTTCGTGGGCTGCACCCGGCAGCAGGCACCGGGGACCCCCCACCTCCCCAACTACAAGTTGCTGCCAGTTTAGGGGACACATTAGAACATAAACCGAAAAACAAAAGGCAGTGCGAGAGGCAAAGGGATGGATTCACCAGCAGCTTCCTGAGCCGTGCGCACTGAAGGGTGCCCAGGGGTCCCGAGGATGAGGAGGGAAGGGTGTCCACTTGGATGTGGGGTCTCGGCCCGTCTGGGCCCACTGCCCACACCGCAGGCCCCAGCCAAGGGTGAGCTCACAGCAGCACCGAGGTGGCCCCAGGGAGACAGTGCACAGCGCCCTTGGCAGCGGGCAGGTCTCTGTCCAGGAGGCCACTGGCCAGGACTCTGCTGGAGGGGGGTAGGGAGGGCAGAGGGGGTGGGGTCCCAGGAGCCGCCACCGAGGCCGCACGGGGGTGGTGGCATTCAAGTTGCCCAAGAGCCTCAGCCATCGAGAAGTTGACACTCAGGGCCAGGCGGGGCCAGGTGGCAACAGGTTGGACCAGGAAGGCGGGGGCCACTGCGCCCAGGCCCAGCCCAGGGGTGTGACTGTGCCTGGCGGGGGAGGGGTGGGGGAGAGGAACAATAGCAGGACTGGAGTGTGGGTGTCAGTGTCGAGTGTGGGTGTCGCAAGGGGACTTCCTGTGGGCAGGGCCAGGCGCAGCAGCGGGCAGATGAGGGGAGAGGGAGGGAGGAGCGGAGGGGGCTGGTGGGTCGGCGTCAGCATGGGAGAGAACCCGGTGTCCTGGGCGCGTTCCGGGGCGGAGGGTCTCCAGGCCCCGCTGGGCGAGGCCCTGGGCAGGGCCCCCTGCTGGCATCGTCCAGACTTTGCCTGGCGAGCGCAGTGGGGCAGCGGGCGGGTGTCCTCCTCCTCTCAGGACAGGGCAATGGTCACCGTTTATATTTTGTTCTTGTTTTATAACAGGTCACATATTCTCAGGTTCAAAGTTCAAAACATACTGAGGGGCAGGCAGGGACGACGCGAGATGACTGTCCCTCCCGGAGTGGCCAAGGGGAAGCTCCCGGGGACCCATGGACCTGCCAGGCGCGTGCAGGTCCCCAGCCGTTTCCCCAGCCGTCCACAAACAGTCCTGGTGCAGAGACACGCACTGCAATTGGGTTTCTGTCCTCTTAAGTCTCTTTTCATCGAACACAGAGCTGCCTTTTTAACTCAGATATTGATTTTTCGAAGTGACCTGGCCAGTTGTCTCACCAAATGTCCCACGTTCTCCATCTGCTTGACTGGATATTTCTGGAGCCACTCACCTGCTGTCGCCGGAGCTCCCTGTACCTGTTGTGGTCTAACCGAGTCCCCCAGAAGGTCGAGGTTGGAAATGTGCTCCCAATGGGAGTGTCCCTAGACACGGGCTCACAGCAGGTAACTGAGGTTAAATAGGGCATAGAGGTGGAGCCTGATCTGCTAGGACTGTGGCCTCCTAACAAGGGACAGACAAGCCCTCGGGCACACTCTGGCACGCTCACCAAGGGCCGCCCTCCGCCGTGTGAGGCGCGAGACACACGCCTCACGGGATGCCAGCCCCTCCGTCCTAGATTTTCCAGACTCAGGGACTGTGAGAAATAAATCTCTATCCTTTAAAGAGTCCCTGGTCTGTGGTTCTCTGTCCCAGCAGCTGAAAATGGACTGAGACACCCAGGAAGTTGGCTTGAAAGCCTTGGTGAGGTTCAGTCCAGCATTGCCGGCCAGGTGCCCCGAGGGTCACATCACAGCACCAGGAGGCCCACGTGGCATCGGCCTGGCCTCCCCGTGCCGGGTGTGAGTGTTCGGGGCTGGGCCGGGCGGATGAGCCTCCTGTGCCCTGCGGACCCATCCTGGGAGCCTGGGCGCCCCTCGCAGTCCCGCCGGGCCGCGTTTCTCCGGGCTGGCTGTGGGGCGGTTTCCCAGTGGCCCGGATCTGCCGCAGTTGTCGCCGGCACGCCCATGTGAAGAGGAGCTTCCGCGTGTCCTCCGGTGGTCTCCCCCTCGGGGGGCTGAGGACTCGAGTTTAGCTCTTTTCTCTCTGGGTATCACGAGGGACTCACGGATTTTTATTTTATTGTGGTAAAACACACAACATAAAAATCACCACATTAACCACTGTCAGCGTGCAGTTCAGTGACATCAAGGACGTCCACATCGCTGTGCAGCCACGTCTGTCTGCAGAGCTTTCTCGTCTGGTAAAACGGAAACTCGGTCCCCACCATCCAGTAAGTTCCCATTTGCCCCGGCCCCGGACAGCCACCCCTGCTCAGTCTCCAGACACCGGACGGGCCCAGGCCCCTCTCTGCCCGTGAACCCCACGGTCCTGTCGCGTCTGGCTCATTTCGCCGAGCGCCGTGTCTTCACGGTTCAGTCACGTGGCAGCACGTGGCGCATTCCCTCCTTTTCAAGGCTGAATGACATTCCAGCGCACGCACACGGCACACGTCTTCCCTGCCCACGCCTCTGCCGAGGGACACGTGGGCTTCCGCCCGCCGCTGTCGTGGACAGTGCAGTGCCCGTGGGCTTTTCCCTCTTCAGTGCGTGTCTGTCAGACCGTTATTCCTGATGACAAGCAAACTGTCCCAGATTTGACAAGTTACCCATGTGCCTCCCTGCTGTCAGGTACAGTCCGTCCCCCTCGCTCTGTCATCTCGGGGATTCTGTCCATCAGGCTCCGGACCCTGAGACCCACTTCACTGGGTGTGTCTGTCTCTTAACGTGACCCCAATCCCGTTCACTGAGACGGGTGTGTCCCCCAGAACAAGCCTCCCCAGCTGCCCTGTGGCGTCTCCCCGTCCCCTCGGAGGAGGGCGCTGTCCTCCCTCTCCCACCTCCGGGCTTCAGCGATGGCACATCTGGGGTGGGTGGGGGACACAGGGAAGATGGAGGCACAGGGTGCCCCAGGGTCCTCGTGGGGGACAGGTGCCCTCGTAAGAGGGCAAGAGGTCCCGGTTCCAGCCAGGGAAGGGGTTCTCAGGGATCTTTTGAAGAGAGCTGCCCTGAGAGGAGGCGGAAGGAGGAGGGGGATTTTGAGAAGTGTCAACTCCAGAACTTGATAATTCTGAAACTCCTCACTGCCGGCTCTTCCTCCACCAGGGCAGACCCTGGTGTGAATCAGGAGTCGGGGTTTCACCGGGTTATCACGTGTCCCGGCGAGGCCCCGGAGAGGCTGCCGAGGCCCCAGAAACCCCAGATAACCGTGCCCAGCCCACACGGGCTTTCTCTTTCTTAGGGCGGCAAAGCAGCGCACACAGCCCAGCGAGGCCCAGCGCCTTCGCGCCTGGGGTCACATCTGCGTTCTGGGCATGAGGAAGGAACCAAGGAGAGGACAGCACGGCCCCCTCCCTCCTCGTGTCTTCACCGGGTGGGGGGCTGGTCTCGCCAGAGTGGACGTCCCAGAGAGCCCGCTTTGGGCTTGGGACCGAGCCCACCTGGCGGCAGGGGCCTTCGCTCAGGCCCCAGCTGTTGCATGAAGCACCTGCTGGGTGCCAGGCCCAAGCAGGGGTCTATACTGTCCCCCAACCCCTACAGAGGGGACCCTGCCCTCTCTCCCCCACCTGCAGCCCCCAGCCCCTCCCGAGGGTGGCCCAGGACCCTTGGGGTCCACTCTCAGCCACTTTTGGACTGTTTTTGCCTTAATGGCCTCTGAGACAGGAAGAGCCCCAAAGACAAAGGCCACCGGGACCTCAGGATGCAGGGGAGGGTACAGGGCCTGGGACGCACAGCAGCCTGCTGCCGAGGCCCCCAGTGCGGCAGCCAAGCCCGCAGGGAATGCAGAAGTGAGCCTGCGTCCCTGCGACGCCCTGTCCCCCGTCCAGACCAGCACAGGCTGCACACCGCCCAGACACCAGGACCTCGCGGTGGTTCCCACGGGGGTAACCCCCCCCCCTGCCCGCACAGGGGACATTGAGCATCTCTGGGTTTCTCACGGGGGAGGGGTGCTACCAGCATCTAGTGGGTGGAGACCAGAGATGCTGCTCTGCCCCACACCACGCAAAGACACTTCTGTCCCCAAATGTCAACAGTGCCGGGCAAGAAGCCCTGGCGGCCAGGGGGCAGCCAGCAGAGGGTTCAAAGTCCCCCACTTGAGGAAGATGGCTGCGATGCCCCTCATGAGGGGCTGCGGGCTGGGAGGGCGGCTCTGAGACGGGTGGGTGCTGGGGGGCAACAGAAGGGCCCGGCCCGCTGAGAGGGGCTGCCCGTGGGTCCCCCCACACCGTCCCCGGTCCTGGGGAAGCCCCAAAGGTGCAGACTGCAAGCTGACAGCTGAGGCCGGGCAGCCGCTGCCCACCGGGCGGGGGAGGGCAGGGCCCAGCCCCAGGGGTGCCACACACAGCACAGCACGGGGGGGAGGTCTTGGGGACTCACGGGCCACACTGTCCCGCGGGTTCTGGGACCACGTTTCCTCCCTCACCAGTTAGCCTGCACCACTGCATACAAAAGCAGCAGTGACCCGGGTGGGGGAGCGCGGGGGCGGGGCTGTGTGGGGCTGTGGCCGGTCAGGCAGCCCCCCTCGCTACACCACCGCCCCAGACGGCGGGGAGACAGCGGCCCCACATGGAAAAACACCCCAGCTAACGTCTGAGCCCACTGCTCACTCCGGAAACAATCTCGCTTCCTCTGCAGGCTGCCGGGGCTCCCGGGGCGCGGGGAGCCGGCCAAGGCTGCCGGGTGGGGGGCCCCTCGCCCGTCACTAACCGGGGAGGACCAGGGCAGAGCCGGCCCCGCCTGCTGTGTGTCCTGCCCCTGGCAGGCTCTGCGGGGAGGTCTCTGCCTTTGGGGACCCACAGTCCTAGGAGGGGCCCCAGCTCAGCAGGCACTGGAGAGAGGCCACCTCACCACTCTCCTCCCGGAGTGGGGCAGGAAAGGGCATCGGGGCAGAGGCTGGGGCGGCACGGAGGGGCCAGGCAGATGGAGAGAAGGCCAGGCGTCAGCCGGGCATCCTGAGTAACAGCCGCCCCCAGGCCGTGGGGCCAGGACAGCGAGCCTGAGGCTGCCATCCCTGTCACCTGCCCAGGGGGAGGAGGGCTTGCGGGTGGGGCAAGGCAGAGGGGCGAGTCGGGGCATTCACCAGGACAGGGGTGCTGCCGACTGGAGAGGGGTGCTCAGGGCTGAGGGAGAGGGTGCATGCCCAGTGGGCGTGTGTGCACGAGCGTGAGTGTGCCAGGTGAGGGTGCCCGCACGTGCCTGTGTGTGCCAAGCGATCGCACCACGTGGCCCAGCCCTCTGCGGGCCCTGGAGGACACCCCCATGCACAGAAGGCTGGGAGGCGGCTGGCTCCCCCCTGCCCTCAGCCCAGACGCCACACCCTTGCCTGTGTCACTGCCAGGCGAGGCTTCCTTCCGGCCTGGAGGGTCAGCCCGACACCCACCCACGCGGATCACTGCTCGCTGTAACCGCAGACTCCCGGCCCCAGCGACCCGCCCACCTTGGTCTCCCAAAGCGCCGTGATTACAGGCGTGAGCCACTGCACCCAGCCTATATTTTTCTGGTAATTTGTTCATCCCTTCTGTTTTCAAAAATGTTGACGTACAGCTGTTTACAGTACTCTCTTATCTTTTTTTAGAACTGCCTCTTTCTGTGTACGCTACGACACACTCTCTGATGGCGAGTTCCACAGGTTTTGACACGTGCAGCCATGTGTTCACCACCGCCGTGACAGAGAACAGCTGCGTCACCCCAAATTCCCTCTTGCTGCCGCTCTGTGGTCAGCCTGGCCCCCACCCCAACCCCTGGCCACCACGGACCCACTGTCCTTCGCCCTGGCTCTGGTCCTCTGGAACGCCGTGTGGACGGAGCCGCGGTTAGCGGCCTCTTGAATCTCGTTCCTTTCACGTGGAAAGATGCATCTGAGAGTCACCCGTCACGTCTGAACTGACAGCACTTTCCTTTCTATTTCTGAATAGTTTTCCCGACCATGGATGGACTGCAGCTGTTGACTCGCCAGTTGAAGGACGAGTGGTTTGTTTCTAGCTTGGGGTGATTATCAATAAAGCTGCTGTGAAGATTTGTCGTGGGTTTCTGGGCCACCACAGGGTGAGCAATGACCGAACGCCTTTGCCCGGTGGCTGTGCCATTTCGCATTCTCACCAGTAGCGACGAGACTCCCTTTAGCGTCACATCGCTGTCAGCAAGCGGCATTGTCATTTTACTCATTTAGTTACTTTGCAGCCACGCAGGGGTGCGTCGTTGTGCGTCTGCGTTATGAGAACCGGCCGCGCCGCTCCGTGACGCTCCGCTCCTCCGCACCTTGTCGGGCTGTTTGCTCAGAGCTCTAGCCTACTTTCAAGTTGGGTTGTTTCTTTATTACTGAGTTCTGAGAATTCTTTATATATTCTGAATACCAGTCCTTTATCTGACATATGATTTACAAATATTTTCTGACAGTTCGTGGCTACTTAGTGTTTTTTAATTCTGCAATTATAGCATGTTTTTGTTCCTTTTTTTTTGGGGGGGGGGACAGAGTCTCGCTCTGTTGCCCAGGCTAGAGTGCCGTGGCGTCAGCCTGGCTCACAGCAACCTCAAATTCCTGGGCTCAAGCGATCCTCCTGCCTCAGCCTCCCGAGTAGCTGGGACTACAGGCATGCGCCACCATGCCTGGCTAATATTTTGTATATATTTTAGTTATCCAGCTAATTTCTTTCTATTTTTAGTAGAGACGGGGGTCTCGCTCTTGCTCAGGCTGGTCTCGAACTTCTGACCTCGAGCAATCCTCCTGCCTCGGCCTCCCAGAGTGCTGGGATTACAGGCGTGAGCCACCGCACCGGGCCTATAGCATCTTTTTGATATTTGTGTCTTTCTTTTCTTTGTTTCTTCTTCCCAGCAGTCAATTCGTTCGGTCGGTTAATGTTTTCTAAGAACAAACATCTGTCTTCACTGATCTTCTCTATTTCATCTTTGTTTTCTATTTCATTAATTTCTAATCTATTTAGTTTTTTGAGACAGAGTCTTGCTCTCTCACCCCAGGTAGAGTGCAGTGGCATCATCATACCTCACAGCAACCTCAAACTCCTGGGCTCAAGCGATCCTCCTGCCTCAGCCTCCAGAATAGCTGGGACTATAGGCTCACGCCACAACACCCAGCTAATTTTCTATTTTTTTCAGAGATGGGGTTCTCACTGTGTTGCCCAGGCTGGTTTCAAACTCCTGGCCTCAAGTGATCCCCCTGCCTCAGCCTCCCAAAGTGTTAGCATTACAGGCCAGCCCACCCGGGCCTAATCTTATATTACCTCTTTTTCAACTTTCTTTGGGCTTACCCTTTTTTTTTTTTTACTTCCCAATTTCTTTTTTCTAATTTCATTTTTTTTTAAATGAAGATATAATTTACATACAGTATAACTCACGCCTCTGGCATGTGCAACTCTGATTCTTGACAAATGCGCCCAGTTGTGTAAGTATCAGTACAACTGGGATACACAACACTTCCAGTGCCTCCCAAGTCCCCTCCTGCCCCTGGCCGCCAGTCCCGCCTCCAAGGTCCGAGGTGGAGACTTAGCTCACAAACGCCGAGTTTTCTTAAGTATCTGCAGCCATGTCCCTGGAAGCACCACTCGGCGCCCGCACGTGAAGTGCGCAGAGTCCACGGTCACCCAGTTCTCGGCATGTTGTTTCCGTCATCTCTTCCTTAGCTCACGTGTCACTTACCAGGGTGTGTGAATGTGGTGTGCGTGTGTGTGTCACAGCGCTTGTCTATAAAATTTCCCAAGCATTGTGTGACGTTTTCAAACATGCAGCAGCATTAAGGAATTAGTGTAACCCCAAACGCTCACCACTTCTTTTCTACAGTTCACAATTTACTGCACACGCTCTTCCACACGTCCCTCCCCATCCACCCTCTGCGTTCATCCAGCCGCCAGCCCTCTCTAGGCATCCAGCCATCTGCTGCCCTGTGCATCCACACACCGCTCTGCCCGTCCACCCCTGCCCCCTTCCTTGTCCCTGCAAGCCCCACTTCCTCATCCTGGAGGACTCTGGGGCACTGCTTCCGGGCCCCGAGCCCTGTGAATCAGACACCAGCAGGGACAGGCCCGACGGCCAGGTCCTCAGGGCTGCCATGATCTCTGCAGCTGCCCACCACCCCTACGGGGGCCCACCGCAGGTTGAGAACCGGGGTCCCGGGCATTCCAAGGGCCCCTAGTTTACCTCCCAGGAGCCAGGTAAGGCCCAGACCTTTCTTTGGACTGTGCAGGGTGCGAACGCCCAGGCCTGCTGTTGACCCTTTTCGGCACAGGCCCAGGGACAGGCTCTCCGAGGAGCACATCAAAGCCAAGCTCTGCAGGGTGAGGGAAGGGAAGAGCCTGGGAAAGGCTGAGACCAGGGCGGAGACCGGCCTTGGGCATCCAGGGAGTGTGGATTCTACCGAAGTGTAATGTGGGGCTTGCACACGTCTAAGCTATTCCATAAAAAGTCGTTTAGGCTGTGACAATCTTCTCTGCCATCTGGCAGTTGTGCCTTCCTCAGGAGGGGGAGGGTGCTACCGCCTGCCACCTGCCCTGTCATACAAGGCCCGGCCCGGAGGCTGGGCTTGGGTGGGAGGGGCAGTCGTCTACTAATCACATTTATTAAGCCACAGCCTTGAGGCAGCTGCACCTTGTGGTTTCTAGGGATCCCCAGGTCCGTGTTGGCCTGAGGTCTGGGGTCAAAAACAAGGTCGAGGTTTTGCCCCTCGGCTGGCAAGCAGGGCCCAAGGAGGGGGTCAGGAGGGGGTTGGGGGCTCCTAGGGACACAGGTCTGCTTCCAACCCTCACTCCCCACAGCTGCCCAAGCCCACCATGCTCTGGGCCTCATCTGCCCACAGCCCTGGCCCAGAACTGGCCCCAGGAACAGCAGCAGAAAGAGGAGGGGAGGGGCCAGCACCAAGGGGCAGTGACACCGGCACACCTGGGGACCACACTCGGCTCCACCACCTCCCCTGATGTGTGTGTCCAGGCAGTGCCACAGCCGGGGGAAGCCCAGCCCCGGAGCTGGCAGTGCCCACCGCGCTGGAGGGAGCAGCCCACTCTGCCTGCTGCCCAGCCTTGGGAAACTGCACACGGTGTGGGGGGCCTGGGGTGCTGGGGGGACTGCACAGGCTGGGGCCCCCTCTGCTCCTCACACAGGGAATGACTAATGACCTGCTGGAAATTTTCTTGATTCAGAGAAACCCCAGTCGTCCTCAGCCAGAAAATCTCCCGGGGCCCTTCTGCATAGTGATTGAAGGGCCCCAAACCACACTGCAGGGAGGGGTGCGGGGGAGCGCTGGGCTTCTCGGCTTGGCAGGGCTCCCTGTTTCCCCGTGGGCAGGAGGGCACCAAGGCCACCCCCTACCCTCTCCGGGCCTGGCCGAGAGGCAGGTGCAGACCCCCAGCACAGAGTCCTGGGCCTCCTGGCCCCAGCCCCAGTGCCTGGGACAGGAGGGACGACCCAGCCGGCCAGGTCCTGCGGACCAAGGATGCCCCCTCCCATCTGCCCTGGCCACAACCCAGGCCCTGCGGACCAAGGATGCCCCCTCCCACCTGCCCTGGCCACGACCCAGGCCCTGCGGACCAAGGATGCCCCCTCCCACCTGCCCTGGCCACAACCCAGGCCCGCAGGCCGGGGTTCCGGTCCTCCCCGCTCCCGCCCCACCCCTGCCCGCAGCCCTGCCCCCTGCTCCCTGCGGCCGGCGCTGCCCTGCCAGGGCGGGGGGGGGGGGGACGGCCTCGCTGGGGTGGGGGCAGGGTCTTCGCTGGGCAGGTTCCCGCTGCGGGAACTAACCCGGGGGGTCCGGGCCCTCCCTCGAGGCCCCACGACCCCCGCTCGGCCAACGCCCAGGGCTCGCTTCGGCCTCCGCGTCAGCTCCTCCGGGGACCCCCAGGGCCCTCGGCCACAGTCTCTGCCCCGCCAGACGCACTGCGGACCTGCAGCCTCGGTTTCCCCGGCGGTGACGGCGCTGCGCCCCGTGAGCAGGGAGGGCCGTGGGGGCTTCGCGACTCCCCCTCCGCGGCTCTCCGGACCCCTCCCCCTCCCCCCCTCGAGCAGCCCAGCCCCGCGGCTTCCTGTCCCGTCTCGTCCCACGCCCCCCGCCCCCCCCTCCGCCCAGAAACACTCGGTCCCTCCACGCCCGCAAGCCCGCCCCGAGCTGCTCCGTCCTCCTCCTCCCCTCCGCCGTCTCCTTCAACCCGCGCCCCACGCCCCGCGTCCGGCGGGGCAGCCCCCGGAGGCGGACAGCCTGGCGGCGGCGCCCGCACCCACCTTCTCGCCCCGGCCTGTCGCGGGCGCTGGCAAAGCAATGGGCGGGCGGGGAGGCGCGTCCGCACGGCCCGGGGCCCGCAGCCACCCTGGAGCCCAGGCAGGCAGGGGCGGAGGCGCGGGGCGAGCTGGTAAGCCCGCCGGGCACTGGGTTTCTTGGGGTTCCCACATACTCGCCTTAGACGGCAAGTTCCCTGGCCCCTGGGGCGCAAGCGGCCTTCACCTTCACCTGTTATTTGTACAGTAACCCCAGCAGGTAGGTGCTGCTGTTGTGCCCACTTTGCAGATGCCAACATCGAGGCACAGCTGGGATGCACACCCAGGCTCCAGCGCTCCCCCCACCGTAGGGGTTTGCACAGACACAAAGCGGTTGTGGGGTTTTTTTTGTTGTTGTTTTGAGATAGAGTCTCACTCTGTTGCCCAGGCTAGAGAGCATCAGCCTAGCTCACAGCATCCTCAAACTCCTGGGCTCAAGCAATCCTCCTGCCTCAGCCTCCCGAGTAGCTGGGACTACAGGCATGCACCACCACGCCTGGCTAATTTTTTCTATATATTTTAGTTGTCCAGCTACTTTCTTTCTATTTTTGCTAGAGACGGAGTCTCGCTCTTACTCAGGCTGGTCTGGAACTCCTGAGCTCAAACGATCCACCTGCCTCGGCCTCCCAGAGTGCTGGGATTACAGGCGTGAGCCACTGTGCCCGGCTATGCCCCCGTGTTTTATCCGTCTGCTGGCCAGGCCGGGCCTGCCCTTCAGGAGGGGGTGATATATGCAGGTGCCCATACCCGCACCGGGGGCAAAGCGTCCCAGCACGGGGGCTTCACTCCGGACTTGTTCCTCCCTCGGGTCCTCACTCAACCCTTCCAGAGGAAAAGGCAAGCCCTCTGGGCTTGGAAGCTGGGAGGAGGTCGAGAGGGGACCGTCTCCAGCCAGGTTCGCTCTAGGGGTGGAGGAGTGGGTAGAGGAGCCGGTGGAGGGAGGGGGTCCCTGCGCGCCTGACCCCGCCCTAGGCCCTAGGAGCCGCCCGCCCCCTTGGGACTCCAGCCTTCTGCACCAAACCGCTGGAGGTGGGGGTGGGACTGGGGGAGGGGGCGAAGCTGAAGCGGAGTGGGCTGACACAGGTGCCTGGAATTCCCAGGAGAGCCCGCCTGCGACCCAGCGACCCCTTCTGCCCTGGGCCAGCCCCAGCCAGCTGGAGCTAGGGAGGACCCGCTCCCCGGGCGGGGCACACACCAACCTCGCTCCTCCTCCCAGAGCAGCCTGTCCCTGCCAGGCAGCCAGTGTGGCAGCTAGGTGCCCTCTGTGCCTGGCCCTAGGCAGTGACCTCACTTCACCCCACAGCCACCAGAGAAAGCCAAGGGGCAGGCCCTGCCCCGCTCCTGCCTCAGAGCCTTGGGCTGGAATCCCGGTGCCTTGGGCACATCACCCAGCAGGCTGTGCCTCACGTGCCCCATCTATGCAAAAGGTGTTAACTTTCGAGGACTCTGGGACAGTGGCTGGCGCGTGGGTAATGGCTGCGATTCGTGGAAAGGAAACAGGCCCAGAGGACAGACATCACAGAGCCACCCTCCCTGCTCCGTTCAGCGTCCTCCGCTGTTCCACTCGGATGCTCCGGGCTTCCGAGGGCAGGAGGTGCCCAGGCTGGGAGTCTGAGCAGGCTCACACACATGGGTGTGTGGATGTGCACAGGTGTGACACTCATGTGTGCCCCGTGTGTGTCTACGTGTTCACAGGAGTGCATGTGTGAGTGCATACTCTGGCCACTTCCACTCCAGTCCCCAGGGACACTGGGCCCTGTCCCCAGGTTTGGCCAGCCTGGCTCATTCATCCCCTGGGCATCCCTCACCAAGGGGCACATTGCCATCTGGGGTAGGGGTGTGTGGCGGGCCCAGCAGGCCTGTGAGAGAGCAGGGGCCCCCCAGCTCAGGGGGGAGCCCAGGAAGGGGGGCCAGCCACAGCAGCCATCCCCAGGGATCCCCCACCCCTGACAGCACTGCCACAGGCAGCCAGCATGGGGCACTCAGAAGCCCCAGGAGTGACAGGTCCCAGGGAGCTGGGCAGTAACACCGTGGGGCCGGGGCACGGGGCCCCTGCCAGAGTGTGGGCAATCCCCTGGGGTGCGCGGGGGGACTGAGCTGCCCCTCCCCAAGCAGCCTCAAGGCTGCGTCCCAGACCCCCCCGTGCCCCCCAAGCCACTGCCCTCACACAGGGAGTAGCAGGAGCCAGACCCATAAGCCCACAGGCTAAGACTTGCCCGAGACCCGGCAGTCGGGTTGCTCCCGCCCCAGCCCAGCCCGATGGCCAAGGCCCAGCGGGTCCCAGGACTGGCCTGCCCCACCCGTCCCTGCCTGGCTCCTGCAGGCTGTGGACACCCCCGGGTGTGTTGGGGGCTGTGGGGATGCGCCCATCCCTCCTGCCCCAGGTCCCTCCTGCTCCAAGCTCCGCAGCTGGGGCCATCACGACCCTGACTCTGACCTCGAGCTGTGGCGTGGCACAGTGCCCAAGGCTGGACCTCAGGCCGGGGCAAGAGGCGATGATGGACTGGCAGCCCCACGGGGGGCTCCTCATTCATTCATTCATTCATTCATTCATTCATGTCTGCAACCAATAATGCATGTGGGCCTCCAGGGATCAAGGAGCAGCCAGGAGACCTTCGGGGGAGACCCCGCCCGTGGGTCTGAAAGAGGGGCTCGGCTGGCCAAGGGCATTGCAAAGGCCTGAACACTTTGGGACTGGGCAGCCAGGCTGGGGGAAGCAGGGCCAGAGGCTCCGACTGACCACGCTCCCCCGTCCAAGAAGCCCTGAGGCTGCGGGGCTGTGGGGGCAGGTCACCTGCCAGGGCCTCTCCCAAACCCCCAGGCCCTGCTTCCCCTGCGGCCATCCTCCAGGGGACAGTGTCCCCGATGGCCTTCAGCTGCCACAGGCTCCTGAACTGCAGCCTCCTGATGGGACCAGCATCCTCCCAGACCCTCCGTGCATGGACCAGCCCCCAGGGACGTTGCTCCAAGCCAGCAGCCCCTCTGCCCTGGCCTGTGGCCCTCAGGGCACCTGTCCCTAGGCCTGCCCGGGCGCCCCCACCTCCTTCCTCTCACCCCAGGGCTGAGAAAGGCATCGTCACACCACCGACGGCCACCAGGGGGCGCGCGCTCAGGTGCGGGTCCAGAGCATTCAGAGCTACTTACTTGGGAGCTGGGAGGAGCCGGGGGACAGAAGAGGCTGACCATTGGCTGGCACCGTCTGGGCTTCGCGACAACTTGGCCAGGTGGCTGCAGTGAGTCCATGCTCCAGATGAGGGAACAGTAAAGCGGATACTGCCCACCCGGAGCTGGTGACCTGGGTCTGCAAGAATCCAAGCCCATTAACTTGCTAGGTGACTGGGAAAGACATTTGACCTCTCTGGGCTTTAGTTTTCCCACCTGTACAGTGAGGATGGGAAGGCATCATGGCCGTGGCTGGGCAGGGCTGGCTACTGGGCACAGTGCTGGGCCCTGGCTAGTGTCGGGCCCCTGGGAGCAGGGATCCACCCCACCCAGCAAGGAGTGCCTCAAGGCCACCGTCCCCGCGAGCAGGTGACCCTGCACCCAGGGGTGGGGGGTCCACAAGGGCCAATCCAGCCCTGCTCCAGCCAGCTGGGGATGAACCCACCAGGGCAGCTTTCTGGGCGGTGGGCAGGACAGGCGAGGCTGCCTCCCTGCCATCTGCTGTGTGTGCACTTGTGTGAGCACATCTGGGTGTGCCAGGGTCCATGCTCCGGGTGCCCAGCAGCAGCCTCTTCCTCCTGTGGCCCCCGCCAGCCCACAGTGCCCCGGGGGCCAGGAATGCCCACTGCTTTGAGCCGCAGAGACCCAGGCCCTGCCCTCCTCAGGGACCCTAGGCCTTCTAGGGCGCTAGGGTGGGCCCCCCACCTCCTGGCAATGTGGAACCTCCTCCGGCCCTGGCGACTGAGGCTACCTCGGGAAGTCAGAAGGGGCAAAGGCCACCGCTGGGGCCGGGCGGAGGGTGCCGCCTGCCTGTGCTCGGGCTGCAGGCTGGGTGCTGGCAGCACTGTTGTTCCCACGCTCCGTGGTGCCAATATTGGCACCCAGCCCTGCCCCACCCTTGCCTCGCGGGTACTAGGGCACCCGGAATGTGGCTGTGGATTCCGTCCCCTAGGGCCACGGATTCCTGTCTCAGTGGGCGAGGGCAGAGGACGGCTTTCCGCCCTTTGATCCCTGCCAGCTCCAGAGAGCTGAGCCACACCTAGGCGCTGCCAGCCAGACCAGGGGGGAGGCCCGGAGGCGCGCCCAGGCAGGACGGTTCTGACTCCCCTGTTCTCCCAGGCTTGGGAACCCCAGCTCCCAGGTGCCCCAGGAGCCCCTGACTCCCCTCCTGCCAGCTGGGTGGTGGTCCCCACCTCCAGAGCCCGGTGTCTGGACCAGTCTGGCTGGTGCCAGCCCTCACTGGGGGTCCAGATCTGAACCCCTTTGTGCTGAGACTGCATCAGCAGCCCACCTGCAGACCCCCAACCTGCTCTGGGGTCCAGAGTCCCCAGTCCTCTGCCAGCCTGGCCTCACCTGCTCAAACTCTGCCCCACCCTGACACCCGTGACTGGGGTGCCTGGTGCTGGTCAGAACGCTGGAGGATCAGGAGGCCCCCAGGATGTCCTGGGCCTCACCTCTGCCCACCAAGGAGCCAGCACAGGCTGCAGCCTGGCCGCAGGCTCCGAGGATACTTGCCCCCCGCCCCATGTGCTGGCTTCCTGCTCCCACCAGCGCCTCTGTGCAAGGCCACAGTTGCTGGCGCCTCAGTATACTGCCTGTGTCACCTACCCCTGTCCAAGCACCACGGAGCACTGCAACCCTGGGAGCAGGGGCCAAGCAGGAAGCAGGGACACCCTGGGCCCGGGAGAGGGGCCCAGGTCCAGGTGTGCAGAGAAAGGAGGAGCCCAGAGAGGGGTCTCATGCGCGCTCCTGAGAGGCAGGAGGATGGCTCTGCTCTGCCACCTCGGGCAGCTTCAGTGCCTCAGTTTCCTCATCGGCTAAACAGAAATTAATTAGCACCCTCCTCCCAAAGGCTGTGGTCCTTAGAGTGAACTTGGCACTTGCTTCCTCTCCTTGCCACGTGGTCCCCGGCCAAGGTTAGGAGAGGACAAGCCAGAGCCACCTGGCTTGCGGGGAGCCTGGAGGGTGGGGTCCCTGGGACGCGCCCTGCTCTCCGGCCTTCTTGATGCGGACGGCCTCGCCACCGGGTTAGTCCTTACTCCCAAACCCTGCCTGGCCACAGGACTGCTCGGGTCTTGGGGTGTCTGTCCCTTTCCAACGGGTGCCTCCCTCTGGGCACACAGGAGAGGGAAGTGGCCAGGAGGGGTCCTCTCGGTCACAGGAGCCCCAGGGACGGCACGAGAGGCAGCGGCGCGGCGCGGCCCTTACTGCAGGAGTGGACTTCCGGGCAGAGCTTCCTCCGAGGGGCCGGACTGAGTGTGGCGGGGGCACGGGCGTCCGCGGCCTGGCACGCGGCGGGGCGCTCGGGTAGCGCACCCCGTTCCCCTCGCACGCCAGGCGGGGGCGGGGGCCGGAAACGCGCGGCGGATTCCTGCGCCGCCGTCGGACAAGCCCGCGCCTGCGCCTCCCGGCCGGGCGCGCCGCCCGCGCAGGGGGCGGGGCCGGGAGGAGGGGACCCCCCCCCAACCCCCAACGCCGACCCCCGACCCCCCGGCCGCCCGCCCGGCGGGCCCGGCCCCCAGGGACGCCTGGCCGGACGGGGGCGGCGCGGGGCGCGGCGGCGGCAGAATGCGCCTTTGTGGGCCGCGTCCCCAGCGTGTCGTGGCGGGCCCGGCACCGGCCGGGCTCCAGCGCCCGCCCCCGGCCCGCGCCCCAGGCCCGAGCGCATACCTGGCGAGGCCGGGGCACCGCGGGGCGGGGCCTGTGGGCCGAGCCGGGCCGGGCTGCGCCGCCACGGGCTGGAGAGGCGGAGGACCCCTTGGGGAAGGTGTGGGCTCCGCCTGAAGCCCTCCGACGGCTGTGACCCCGAGGTCGTGCCCCGCCCCTTGGCACGCTGGGGGTGGGACTGGCAGAGCCCCAGGAGGGTGGTTTGTCTGCGGGGGTGGGGGCGAATATTCCGGGCTTGGTCCCCTGAATGGTGGGCGTGGCGGACCAGGTGGCTGCCGCCCCAGGTGGGGTCGCTGCCGAGCGCGAGCCCGAGCGAGCCTGTCGCGGAGCTGCCAGGCCAGGGAGGGAAAAGCGAGAGCAAAGAGGCAGAGGTGTGAGCGGCCGTCGGTCCGGACGGCGAGCGCGGGACGCGGGTGGAGGCCGTAGCAGGGGCCGGTGTGGAGAGGGCCGGGGGCGTGTGCTGTGGCTCCATCCCTTCACCGCTGCCCCCCAGCCTCCACCCATGCTGGGTGCCGGCACCTGCTGAGAGCAGGGACAAGCGAGATGCCCACCGTCACTCCCCCAGGCTTGGGACCTCCGCGATGACAGGGCCAGCAGGAGCGGGGGCGGCGCCCCGGTGGGAGCGCAGGGCGCGGGGCGGGCTGGGCCCCGCGGACCAGATGGACGGGCTGGCGGGCTGGGGCAGGGGCTCCACTGCCTGGACAGGGCCACACTCCTCAGGGGACCCAGTGACAGGAAGTGCCAGTGGGAGCATGAGCGTGGTGGGACACAGGGGGGGAAGGAAGGGCACTCCAGGCACAGGGGCCGGAAGGAGCGAGGGCGGACCAGGGAGAGAGGCCTGGTGGTGGCGCACGGGCGCGGAGGTACAGGCTGGCGCAGGAGGCCAGGCTGGACGGAGGTGCTGGGCCTGGGCTCCGTGGGGCGCCATGGCGGTGCTAAGCGGGGAGACAGCGGGGCCAGGTGTGAGGTTTGGAAGGATCACCCCAACAGACACTGAAAGCATGGCTTAAAGTCTGTAGAATAATCTGTCTTTAGGTTGGACCAAAGTTTACTTAACAAATCCCCTAACGTTGGCCATTAGGGTGATTTCCAGACTGCTGGCTAGAAACCACTGCAGTGGGAGCGTGAGTCCGCTTTCTGGGAGGTTCTTGCTGGGTGTCGTCAGCTGCTGACTGAGACGCTTGGGCAGCTTAACGCTCTATCAGTGGTGTTTATTTTTTTAACTTGAATTTTTCTTTGAAAAACGGTGAGAGGGAACATTTTCCGAGATGTTTATTAGCCATTTGTGCTTCTCCACTTGCCACTCGTAGGAAGTTCTGTAAGTCGGCTTGCGCTCCGTGCCCAGGTAGAGTTTCCCAGGCCTGCCCAGCCCCCCTGCATCCTGGTGCCCCGGGGACTGGGTCTCAACGAAGGACGAGCAGGTGTCAAACTCCCGGCCTCAAGCGGTCCTCCCGCCTCGCCTTGGCCCCACAAGGCGCAGGGTGACAGGCATGAGCCTCGGCTGCACTCAGCGTCCTATGGTGGATGTTGCAGCTGCTGGCGTCACCCTAACTGGCACGGGCTCGTCCCCTGCGAAGGCGATCTGCAGGGGACGCGTCTGCTGCGAACCCTTCTCACCCAGTGCACGTTTGCTGAGTCCCTCTTGGTGCAGTCGGCTGTTCTCGCAAGGTTTCTTCTGGGTCCTTTGTAATCCCTCCTCTTCTGGAGCCGAGTTCCCCGGGTGCCTTCCTGCCAGAGATTTGGTAAATCCTCAGCTCGCATCTTTTCCCTTTCTCGTGGGAGACCCCTTCAACCCACCTGTCATCAGGGTGGAAGGTCCAGGTTTGACCCTGGGCCGGTCCCAGCTACGTGGGCCCCCCTCACAGAGCAGGTGATCTGGGGCAGCTGGCACTGCCCACCATGTCCTTACGGAATGGGGGAGTGGTATGTCAGCCTCGCTGGCCTCCAGGAAGGCCCTTGCCCGCCCGCACTGCCCCGTCCCCGCCCCAGCCCAGCCTGTGTATCTCCGCAGCTTCTCACCCTGCCCTGGCCACACTTCCTGACGGGCAACCTGGCATTCAGGGTGCCTTCTCCTGGCGGAGCCAACCTGGCTCCCCTGAAAATCTCCAAAACGAGCCCAAGAGGCCTGCCAAGAGGGGCTGAGTGACAGGTCCCTCCAGGGAGGGGCCGGGTGACTCCCTGTCGAGGGCTGCTCAAGGGGCCACACACAGCCCCAACCGCCATTCCCAAGCCCCACGGAGCCTCCGGCCACTTGCCCAATTTTTGGTCCCAGTCCTGCTCAGAGACCCCCGGGTAAAGGGTGGAATGACTTCTGTGAGCTGCGTTTGGCCCCCTGGGGCCATGTGCTGCTCATCGAGGGCCAGCCAGGTTCCCACACGCAGGAGGCGCTCTGGGCAGACGAGGAGGGGACCACCGTGCAGCACAGGGAGGAGCGGCCACCTGGGGCTGCCGCGGAGGGATCCCCTTGCCTCTGGGGCCCTGGGCAGACTGGTGGCCGTGCCACCCCACACCCCACAGCGTGAGGCCCCGCCAGTCGGGCCACTGGGCTTGCGCAGCAGGGGCTCCGGGTGTGGTTGTGTAGAGGAGGGGCTGGGGATGTGGGGGTGTCCCTGCGGATTCAGGTGTCCCGTGGGAGGGGAGGGGAGGGGTTGGTACCTCCTGAAGGGGTGAGCCTGTCTCCACAGCCTCTCCATGCCCCGCGGTGACGCAGACACAGGCCTGCTCTGCTGCCAATCCCTGAGCCCCTTTCCCTGCCTCAGTCTCCCCATCCGGGAATGGGGTGGTAATGGCTCTTGTGCTGGGCGTCCATCACTGGCCAAGTTGGGGTGGAAGGTCAGCAGCCAGGGGCTGAGTCCTGTTCCAGTCCCCACTTGCCACAGGGGCCTTTGGGGGTCTTCAGTGCACACCCCAAGAAATGGAGGCCTTTCCAGTGGAGGAAGCCACTGCCAGTGCCCAGGGCAAGCTGCCTGTTCTCCCTCTGCCTGTTGGCCCACCCTGGCCAGCGCCAGGCTTTGCCGGGCCCTCCTGGAGCCTGCACCAGCCCTGCCCACCACCCGCGGCCAGCCACCCAGGATTAGGGGCCCACAGGGGCAGACCCAGGAGTCCTGGAGGTCACAGATGGGGTCACTCGGCTTCCCTTGGGTCTGCCAGGCCCACCCTGCATGGGCCCAGTCACCGTCCACCTCCCGAGCCCTCCTGTCTCCCCTGAGACCTGCTTCCCACTGGGCCACCTCACGCAGGCCCAGCTCTGGTCTCACTCTGTGCCAGCAGCCCCCACGCCTCTGTCCCCAGCCCCGACTCTCTGAGCACAGCACAGGTCTCCAGCAGCCTGCAGACCCTGCCCTGACTACCCCGTCTCTCAGAGGCCCCTCCTCGGGCAGCTCAGGCCCAGGTGCCACCCCTTTCTCCCCTGCCCACCGCCCCGACACACCTGGCCCCTCCTCACCTGTGCCCTCCCTGCCCCATTCCAGGCTCCCTGACTCACCTCCATCCTGGCCACCAAGACAGCATCTCAAGCTCACATCTGACCTGCCCCTCTTCTGCTTTAAAGCCCACCATAGCTCCCCAGTGCCCACAGCATCAGACCCAAGCTCCTGTTGTGGCCACAACCCATGCCCCACCCCGCCCCACCCAGCCATGCTTGGCTACTTACGGCCCCTCTGGCCCTACCCCTCCTGCTGGGACCAGGCATTTTGGTTTTTGCAGACCCTGTCCTGCCTCTGCCCCTCCCATGAGTCCCTCTAGCCCTGGCACGCTCCCGGCACACTGTCCCCCAGCCCCACACCCTCCCTTCTGCCCCCAGCCGGGCTGTGCCTAAATCCACCAGGAAGCCCCAGCCTCCCCGGCTCCGTCCCAGCCCTTCACCATCAGCACATTCCATCCGCCAACCGCGTCAGGCCCCACGTCTCCCCCAACCGCGGCAGGGACAGCCCTCACCAAGGGCCCGCAGAATGACACCCTGAGCCTGTGGCTGGGACGCAGCATCCCAGAGAGGTCAAGTGACCGGCTCAGTGTCCAGGGCCCAGGTGGCCGAGCAGAGGGAGGAGCCCCGGAGCTGACTCTCCACTCCCTGCAGCGCCCAGCCCAGGGCCCCCGCACCTCTACCACGCATCCTCATCCACACGTGTGTGCACACATGCACACCCCCACACACATGCGTGTATGCACTCACACACGTGTATGCACTCACACACACGTGTGTATGCACTTACACAACCCACACGCATGTATGCACACACACGTGTATGCACTCACACACATACACATGTGTATGCACTCACACATACGTGTGTGTACACTCACACACGTGTACGCGCTCACACATACGTGTGTATGCACTCACACACACATGTGTATGCACTCACACAACCTACACACACATGCGTGCATGCACTCACACACACATACACACGTGTATGCACTCACACACACACGTGTGTATGCACTCACACACGTGGGTATGCACTCACACCCACCCACACACGTGTGTATGCACTCACACACATGTATGTGCTCACACATACATGCGTGAGTATGCACACACACTCGTGTATGCATGCACACACATACACACGTGTATGCACTCACACACACCCACACACACATGCGTGTATGTGCTCACACACACACACACACACATGCATGTATGCACTCACACACGAAGCCGCCTGGCTAAGCCGGGTGGTGGGCAGGCTTGCTCTGGCATGCCCTGGCATTCCGGGCTGATGGGCTGGGAAGAGCTCAGTCAGGCCTGGTCACCACCTGCCATCTCAGGAAATCGGGCCACGGGGGTGCTGAGCAGAGAACACCAACAGGGCCCACCGATCCGTGGCAAGTGTGTGGGACAGAGGGGCCAGGGTGTCCTGTCCCCTGAGCCACAGAGCCTGGCACAGGAGGAACTGCCACGGCAGGCCAGGTCCCACCACCACGGGTGGAGTGGCCAGGGGCCCAGCCCGTGGGGTGCTGGGGGGCAGCTCACTCCAGTGCTGGGCCAGCCAGGGTCAGAGGCCGTGAGCCCAGGAGCTTGGGCCCCGGGAGGCCATGATGCCCGCAGAGCAGGGCCCCGTCCCGAGGCCCAGAGCCTCCCCCAGGCCTCCAAAGCCACAGGAATTTGGGCACCAGAGCCAGCAAGCACCGCCAAGGTGCACCAGCAGCGCCACGGCACTTGGCCCTGGCCCATGACGGGGCAGAAAGGTGCCTCCTGCTCCCGGCTGCTGGTGAGACCTGTGAGGGGACTTCAGGTTGTCTGGTTTCCTTTTTTCCCTTAAAGGACTTGTGGATTCCAAGATAATTCCTGAATATTTAAAAATCTGTCTTGTTTTTGAAAATAACGTCTTTCCTGTCGTATTCTGCCAGGCGCACTCGTGTACACACAGCGCTGAGGAATGCTGTTGACTTTGTTGTGCTGGTGTCAACCTTGCTGAACTCTGATTAGTGCAGTGCCAATAGTTAACCTGCTGATTATTTTGGTATTTCAGTTTATCACATCATCGTAAAAGACACGGTAATACAATTTTGTCTGCTTTTGTCCAGCTCCTAAACTACTGATTTCTTTTTCTTGTCTTGTTGCGTTGGCCAGGACTCCCGGCAGCCGTGAGGCGAGCACCCTGCGCCCCCACCGCGGAGGGAGCTGGCGGCAGCGTCCCTGCTGCGCTGGCCATGGCTGGAGGGAGCTTGACCTCACCAAGTTAGGAAAATTCCCTTCGTTTTCGTTCTCTACCTTTTGAATTTTTTAAATCATGCGTGTGTGTTAGGCTTCATCAAATGCGTCAGCGTAGTGGCCCTGGTTCTTTTCTCCTTGAACCTGGATTTCTGTGCTGACATTTCTGATTGGAGCTCTCCTGCTGTCCCTCGGGGGAACTGTATGTGACCTTAGCGTCCCAGTCACAGTCTACCTGGATTTTAGTTAGCAGATGCTTCCAGATTTTTAAAAACTTATGCTCATCCATAAAACTGGTTTACCGTTTACCTGTGTCCCCTTTTCTAGTTCTGTTCTAGCTTCATAAAACGCCCTGGGCCGCTTCCCTGGTTTGCTCGTTTTCTGGAACAGCTCACATATCACATGGACGACCTGGTGCCCGGGGCTTGGCGTGTGGAACCTGTGAGTCCCGCAGAGCGGGGAGCTCTGGGAAGCGTGTGTGCACGTGTGTGGTGGCAGAGGGGTTGGTTATGACCTTGATTGAATTGATTTAATTTCATGGTTATTAATTGAATGTAATTAATTTAATGATTATAAATTCTTATGGCTTTTTAAATCTTTTTGTCCCAATTTTAGTATTTTTCATTTTCTACCAATCTATGCATTTTGCCTAGGTTTTCAAATTTATTGGTGTATATATTAATATAATTTTTAAAATGTATTTATTTTTAATTAATTTATTATTTTTTTTGAGACAGGGTCTCACTCTGTCACGCAGGCTGGAGAGCAACGGCGTCATCATAGCTCACTGCAGCCTCCAACTCCTGGGCTCAGTGATCCTCCTGCCTCAGCCTCCCGAGCGGCTGGGAGGACAGGTGTGCACCACTGACAGGTGTATGCTTTTAAAATAACATCTCCTGCAATTAAACAATGCTCTTACGGACATAGCTGTCTCCTCCCTTTTGTCCTGCATTTTGTTATTTCTCTTTTTTCCCAGTGTTAAAATGGGGCAGCCACGGGACTCCGTTCTGGCCACTGAGATACAAGCAGCAGCTGCTGGGAGGCGTCGGGAGCCACCTGCCCTTCCCATCCACCGTGGGCCGCCGTGGCGGCGCCATCTCTGCTCTTGCTCCTGCTTCTGCTTCTCCTGAGGCCCCGCACCCTGGGGACGCCCCTTGCTTCCTGGCTGTGCACGGCACTGCCGTGATTTTGGAGACACGGCGGCACGGCCGCGGGAAACGCCGGCCTGCTTCCGGGGTGGCGGGAGGAGGAAGCCGGGGACGGCCCGTGGGACAGGGTGCCAGGACGGGGCCACCGCCTGTGCCTGGCAGGAGAAAAATGAAGCCCTAGTTGTTGACCTCATGCTAAGTGGGGTTTTCTTTTACTTAAAGCTAAACATTTCTGACATACAAAACCACACACACTCCACAAATGACCGAGTACTGTCCCCTTAGCACCCTGACTTTTCACTGAACCACCCACCTCGGAGCTCGTCCTTCCTCACTGCCGCCCTCAGTGCGGTGACTGGTTCGCCCACCGGCCTCCCGGGCCCCTCAGCTGTCTGGTTTTCTGCTGTAACAGACGCGGCTGCAAGGACTCGCCCTGCACCAACTTCATATCACACCCGTGAAAAGGCATGTGCAGGATCAGTCCCCAGACGCGGGATGGTCCTCTTTCTGACGTCCAGTCCCCGTCAAAGACGGCACACACCTCTTCACTCACCGCGGCTCCTCCGGTGCTCCTCGGTGGCACCTCCAGTTCTCTTTCTCTGGACCTGACGCGTTTCCTGTTCGGTTTAGTCCTGGGTTTTTAACCCTTCGGTGCTATGGTAAATGGGGCCTTTTTCTCACTGCCACTCTGGTAACAAGTTGTTTTTTGTGTAGATGAACGCTAATGATTATGTTACTTTTGTCCCAGCCACAGAACTGAGATTTTTTTTTATTTATTTTTTATGCACCCGCCCTCCCCAGAACTGAAATATTGTTTGTAATAAATGTGAATTGATCCCTTTGGATTTTCCAGGAATTTAATTATACCGTCTGCAAAAAGTGATATTGTATTACCTCCTTCACATTTTTTATACCTCAATTTCTTTCCCTTTTCCAATATTAAATAACAGTGATGATAGAAGACATCTTCCCAGGTTTTACCTTAGCACATAGATTATGCTTCTAGAATCTTCCTGAATTGATATGAGGGGGGCTTTGGGGCTGATATGAACGTGTGGCATCATGTCGAGGAAGTCTCATCAAGAACGCTGTAGACTCTGGCCAGGACAGAGTAACTGGATTTATACTCACCTCCTGCCATAAATAGCCATAACATTGGACCAAATGTATAAGGCAATTATTTATAGGACGTGAACAACCAGCAGTAGGTGACTGATCTCCAGCAGTAGGTGACTGATCTCCAGCAGTAGGTGACTGATCTTGGTGAGAAGGAACACACATGAGCTGAATCCCATGTTTGCCCCATCTTTTTCTTACTTCTTTTCTTCTTTTGTTTGTTCTGTTTTTTGTTTGTTTGTTTTAGAGACAGAGTCTCACCATGTTGCCCGGGCCGGATTCAAACTCCTGGGCTCACATGATCCTCCGTCCTCAGCCTCCCGAGTAGCTGGGACCACAGGTGTGGGCCACCACACCAGCTTTGCCCTGTCTTTTCACCTCAGGTTTTCCTACCGTGGTAAGAGAGATGAATCCAAAGCAGAGATTGTCAGCCAGAGGTCATGGGCTGAGGACGCAGAAATCAGAGGTTGGGCTGCTACGGGGGCTGCGGTTGGTAGAGCAGGGTCTGGGGAGGAGGGTGCCATGTGGAATGAGGGTGCAGAGCCTACGTGGGGGTCCCCGCAGATCTCTGGCTGAGGCGCAGGCTGCACACATACAGGTGACCCTCCATGAAGCCCAGCAGAGAGCAGCTGCCGTGGGGCTGAGCATCGCTGCAGGTGCCCTGCCCTGGGCAGCGCTTGGGGGCGTTGCAGACCTTGCCTGTCTTCAGTGGAGAAGCCTCCCTGGGCCCTGGGCAAGTGGTTGAGGAATCAGAAAGGCCGTGGTTTAGGAATGAGAATCACTTTCCAGAGCAAGGGCCGAAACCTAGGGCTAAGAGCAAAACCAAAACGGACTAACCCTTACAAAGCATAAAACCAAGCCTGGGGTGATGTCAGCAAGACGAAGGAATCAGAAGCTGTGGACCCTCCTTTGGCCATGAGCATGTCAACTCAACAGCAGCTCACGGAAAATCCCCTTTTTAAGAAATCCAGAAACTACCTGCACCCCAGGAGAGCACGAATCTACTCACATTGAAACTGGTAGGAAATTCAGGACACCCTCCTGGCATATGCCTATGCCCCGCACAGGGACATATGGTTGAGAGGAAGCCCCCAGCTCCCAGCCTCTCCATGGAGGGGGAAAGAGGTGGGCTGTGTGTCCAACACCCAGGGACCGGCTTCCACCTGGACTTTGTCAGGGCCCCGGCGTGCTCGAGATACCTGGGGGCTGCTGAGAACAGAGAGGGTGGGCTGGACGGGAAGGAAATGTGGAGAGGCCTCCAGAACTCCTGGCTGGCTCGATGGGTGAGACCCTTCTGTGTGAGGCCAGTTCCTGGAACTGAGGGAGAGGCCTGACTTGCCTTGTGTGGAGACGCCAACACAGAGAGGCAGGGAAAGTGAAGAGACAGGGGAATATGTTTCAAAGAAAGGAACAAAACAAATCTCCAGAACCCAACTCCGCCAACACAGAGTTACGTGACTTACTTGACAGAGAATTTAAAATAAGCATCATAAAATTGCTCACTGAGGTCAGATGAACAAAGAGAGAATTTCAACAAAGAGATAGAAAGTATTTAAACGTATCAAATAGAAATCATGGAGCTGAAGAATACAATAACTGAAGCGAAAAATTTGCTAGGGGAGTTCAGCAGCAAATGGGAGGGAGCAGAAGGAAGGATCGGTGAACGCACAGACAGGCCACGGGAAATTAATCAGCCAGAGGAGAAAAAAGAATGAAAAAGAGTGAGGAAAGCATAAGGGAGCTATGGGACACCATCGAGCAGACAAATGTATGAATTAAAGGAGCCCCAGAAGGATAAGAGAGAGGGGCAGAGGCAGAAAGTGTATTCAAGGAAACAATGGCTGAAAACTGCCCCAGTCTGGGGAAGGAAATGGACAGGACTCCTGGAGGATCCCAAATAAGATGAATCCAAAGAAATTCACACCAAGACACAGTAAAATCAAATGATCAAAAGGCAACGACAAAGGGAAAATTTTAGAAGCAGCAGGAAAACATGACTTGTCACGTATAAAAGAACCACCAGCAGACTGTGGGCTTAGGTGCGTATACTCCACCATGCCGGCTAATTGTTTCTGTGTTTTGCAGAGACGGGGTCTTGCTTTTGCTCAGCCTGGTCTCAGCTCCCGCCTCAGCCTCCCAGAGTGCTGGAGTTACAGGTGTGAGCCACCACGCCCAGCCAGAGTGTGATTTTTTTTAATGTGCTGCTTGATTGTATTTAGTAATATTTTATTTAATATTTTGCATTGATATTGTCTGATTTATAATTTTACATTATTATGCTACATTTTTAGAGTTTTGTTATCATTATTACTGAAGAGATATTTAAAAATAGATTTTCCTTATATTTGGGAACACTTTATTAGTATTAGTTGTCTTTTCCTTAAAATGCACAGTATTCTTGTTAACTTTTCTATGCCTGGTGAATTTTGCGGGGACAGCTCTTTGAAAAATGGTCTGCATTATTTGAAGTGCTTAGATTTTTAAATCTCTTCAGGGATCTGTTGTAATACAATTATTATTTTATTTTTACTTTTTATTTTTTTTTTTTGAGACAGAGTCTCACTCTGTTGCCCGGGCTAGAGTGCCGTGGCGTCAGCCTAGCTCACAGCAACCTCAAACTCCTGGGCTTAAGCGATCCTCCTGCCTCAGCCTCCTGAGTAGCTGGGACTACAGGCATGTGCCACCATGCCTGGCTAATGTTTTATATATATATATATATATATATATATATTTTAGTTGGCCAGATAATTTCTTTCTATTTTTAGTAGAGACAGGGTCTCGCTCTTGCTCTGGCTGGTCTCGAACTCCTGATCTTGAGCGATCCTCCCACCTCGGCCTCCCAGAGTGCTGGGATTACAGGTGTGAGCCACCGCGCCCGGCCCTGTAATACAATTATAATCATTAATTGTAATGTTTTCTTAGAAAATCACCTGTTTAGCCAGGTGTTATTCATTTGCTTGGTGTTCACCAAAGCAGTTTCTTATAATTAAAAAAATGTTTTCTGTATCTGTGATAGTTTCCTGCTTTTGTCTCCTTTAACTTTCCTCTTCCCTTGATTGGGTTTTCTAACTGTCTCTCTATTTCACTTTGATTTTGCCCCCGAAAAATCGGTTCTTAGATTTATTTGTTAGTTCTAACCGTCCTTGGTGTTCAAGTCCACTCACTTAGGCCCTTAGGAAGGGTCCCTCGTCCCTGCTGCCGTCGGGCCCAGGGACGCTGCTTCCCTCGCTTTGGGTCCCTGCGCGTCCCCACGAGGCACTTCCGGGTCTGGCCTCAGCTGGCGCCGGCGAATCGTCACGCTCAGGCTTCAGTTGCACAACCAAGAAAAAAGTTAGAAACACTTCCAGCTTCTCGAGCTAAAAATGTGGAATTCAGAATCTCTTGGAAATGCTCACAGCTCCCGAGACTCAGTCCAATCCACAGGTTTGTTCTTCCCTCGCGGGTCTGGTGCCTGCAGGAGCCGGCCCCCCACACACGCCCCCAGCCCTCCAACAATATGAATGAGAAAGCTCGCAAACCTTTTGATGTGCAAGCCTTCTTTTCCCAAATTAGGTTTGTGCTTCTCCCCCCGGGACATGCCAGGATCTGATTCTAATTGCAGGTTTGGAAGCGGGGCTGGGGCGCCTGGTGGGAATTGGCAGCTGCCTGCACAGTAACCACACCGGGTGAGGTCACGGCCAGGTCTGCACAGAGGCAGGACCAGACTCATCAGGTGGGGGAGGGGCTGCTCCTGCTGGCGCGACCATCCCTCCCCTCCCCTCCCCGTTCCGGGCCCAGCCCCTCCCCAGCTGGTGCCCCACCTTCACGCAGCCTCCGGGGAAGACGACATCCACGCCCTCCCTCGGCAAACCTCCCAGCGGCGCCCTGGGTCTGGGTTGCGGGCACAGCAAGCCACTCTGGGCCATGAGGGATACGAGATTCCTCCAGCGGTTGCAGGAACATGTTTGTTCTCCCACCAGGCCTTGAGCTCAGAATTTTAAAACCCCAGCTGTGTCATTTGTTTCCTCTCCGGAGCAGGTTGGAGCAGCCGGCCACTCCCCGCCCTGTGTGCCGCGTGCCCTCTCACCTGTGCCGGCACCACCCGCTCCACGCCTCCCACAGGCACCTGATTCCGGTGAGTGTGGATGTCCCTCTGCCACTGCTGCACCTCTGTGTGCTGCGGATTCCAAATGTCCCATCACCCTCACGGCCTCCAACCCCCGCCAGGTCAGGGAGACTACCCGGGAATCCCACCTGAAGGTTGGTGGTCTGCAGTCCCTGCTGTACCAGGAACTGCTGGAGTCAGTCCTCGGTTGTGGACAAGAAACGCTACCCTGGCTACTTGGGGTAGGAAGGGACTGAACTAAGGCGGGAAGGGAGGGGTTCAGAGCACGGTGAGAGCAGGACGACGTCTCAGCTGAGCCTCAGTCACGAGGCTCTCGCTGCAGCGCAGAATCCTGCCGTGGCAGGTCACAGACCATCCCAAATCCTTGCAGCTCCGCCGGTCAAGAGGCAGGTCAATTTCACTGCCCCCTTAGCAGGGACTGGCCTGGGACTGGCTTTGCCCAAAGGCTGTGTTCGAAGCGAGGCCGTGTGGCTCCTGCCCTGGTGCTCTTGGGGAGCCCGTGCCACGTGAACAAGCCTTGCAGAAGAGTGAGGTGCCCAGCCCAGCACCACCCACTAGACCCATGTGTGCGGCCAGCACGAACCAGCCAGACCCCAGCAGACCCACCAGCTCACTACGGAACCAGAGGTGGCCACAGACGCATGACCCAATGAACCCCAGGCCGGGCGCGGTGGCTCACACCTGTGATCCTAGCCCTCTGGGAGGCCGAGGCGGGTGGATCGCTCGAGGTCAGGAGTTCGAGACCAGCCTGAGCGAGACCCCGTCTCTCCTAAAAATAGAAATAAATTATCTGGACAACTAAAAATATATATAGCAAAAATTAGCCAGGCATGGTGGCGCATGCCTGTAGTCCCAGCTACTTGGGAGGCTGAGGCAGGAGGATTGCTTGAGCCCAGGAGTTTGAGGTTGCTGTGAGCTAGGCTGACACCACGGCACTCACTCTAGCCCGGGCAACAAAAATGAGACTCTGTCTCAAAAAAAAACAAACAAAAAAAAACCCGAACCCCACCAAGAGCAGTGGAAGAGCCACCCAGCTGTGCCCAGCCCAAACTGCCAACCCACAGAATCGTCAGCTAAGTGCATGGTCCCTGAGCTGTGGGTGATTTGTTATGCAGCAAAAGGTAACTGATGCGCCTCCCAAGGAAGCTGTTCCTGCCGCTCCTGCCACGATCCAGAAGTTGGGGAAACCGGAACATGCATCTACGCTTGGCTCCAGGACCACCCTACCTTAGCCAAGACCAGTGGCAGCAAAAGGGGTGTCCTAGACATGAGGTCTAGGACGGGACCCTGAGGGTGTCGGTGGGATAGCACGTCCTGGGGGGCCCGTGGGCGCTGCTGGCCCGACGCACATCTTTGACCCAGCGCCCGTCAGCACTGAACCAGATTTTCAACTCCACCCATTTGACTCCTCTCGCTTGGTCCACACTTGGCAGAGGAGAGGGGGCAGAAGAAAGGACATTATCTGGGGTCCTCCCCAAACCCCCCAAAGCCCAGAAGCCACGAAGAAAGACAGACTTGACTACACAGAAATGTCAAACTTCCCGTCGGCAGGATAAACACAGCGAACAAGCCGGAAGCGCCTCCTACGGCACCTGCCGCAAAACCACGCACGTCCGACCGCAAACGTCTGAGATTCTCTGCAGCAGGAGACACCACCGCTACCTCCGAATTCGGAAAAATATTTGCTATATACATGATGGAAGAAACGACAGATTTAGCCGTGTAAAAATTAAAAATATCTCACGGCAAAAGATACTGCAGGCAGTTGGCACAACCTGCTCCACCAGCTCCGGGTACAAATGAGGTCGCCTATCTCTGTTCTTACAGGGCCACCCGCTCGGCACCGGGGCCTGTGCCCTCTCCGGGAGCTCCCACGTGAGCGCCGCCTCTCACACCGACACTTTCGAACGTGTGCACTCTGGACACGGTCCACCTGCGTGATATCCGTGCACGGGTTCCCAAGCTCAGCCTGGAACGCCCGTCGCCGGTCCCGCGAGCCACGAGTCACGTCACTGGCGTGGCTGTCCTCGGAAAGACAGGCGAGTGCCGGAGAGAAGCGGAGCCTCGTGCTTTGCTAGCGGGATGTGCGCTGGCACAGCGCCCGCCCTGGAAAGGCAGCTTCTTACCACGTCAAACACAGAGCCAGCGCGTGGCCCAGCATCCACGCCTCGGTATCCGCCCGAGAGAAGTGGAAACACGCGTCCACACAAAAACCCGTGCGTGAATATTTATAGCAGCTTTATTCGTAATGGCCCCGAACTGGAAGCGACCCAAAGGTCTGTCAGCTGGCAAATGGAAACAGCTGAAGGGAAGTGACGTCGGGCAAACCACGGCCCCCACCTCGGAGAGACAGCCGGGCAGAGACAGTGGCCGACCTGCCCCTGCACAGACCCCGCCGCAGGAACCAGGGCTGGGGCAGGAAAACCTGCTGGGGCCGACGGCGGACCAGTCTGCCCGCGGAACTCCAAGGGACCCGTCATCACAGAGCCCCACCTTTGTGTGAGTTTTACCCCAGACGCGCTACCAGGTCTTCACAGGGACTGTCAGAGAAAATCCCCCTGTGCTTCGGGCAGGGCGGGGGGAAGAACCACTTTGAAACACACGGGGCATCTGCTGCTCCTCACGGGGCCTGCCCTGACTGCGCGGCTTTCATCAGCGCCTGAGTGCCTGCGGGAAGAGCAGTAGCCAGCTCCAGCCCCTCCGGGCATCCTGACGCCCTGAGGTGGGGGAAACACTCACTGGTGAAGTCCCCAGCACAGGGGCACAAGCTGGGACCCACTCAGGGACGGTAGGGTGCTCCCCCTCCCACCTCACCGCCACACGACCGAAGGCCTGTTTCCGAGAGTTCCTTTCACCAGTATGTCCCGTCCGGTTGTCAGCAAAAAATGACAAGGCGTACTAACGGGCAAAACACACGCTGAAGAAACCAAACAAGCGTCGAAACCAGAGTCAGATATGACAGGAATATTAGAATTTTCGGGCCAGGACTTTTTAAAACTATGATTAACATGCCAAGGGCTCTAATGGATAAAGCAGACAGCATGCAAGAACAGACGGATAATGTAAGCAGAGAGATGGAAATTCGAAGAAAGAATCAAAAAGAAATGCTAGAGATCAAAAATACTTGTGAACTAAAATAAAACCCCAAACTCCCCCGCCGCATAAGCAAACTCCCTCTTGGCCAGCGAGAGCCCAGAGAAACCTTAAAACTGGGCTCCCAGCCGCGACAGAATGGGAGGTCAGACGCGCCTCATTATACCCCCTCCCTGGACCATGGCCACCAGCCCTATTTCTTTCAGGGCAAGCAGAAGCCAGTCTCACCGTCTGCTCCTCCTGTTGGTGGCCCAGAACTGAACCTCGTTCTTTCCTGAGAAGAGACCACTAACCATAGAGCGGCTCTAACCAGTTACGGAGTATGTGCAGAGAGGGTTTTCCTGACCTGGCTTCACCATGTGACACCAGAGGCCGCCATTTTCCAAACATGGCCCCATGAAGGGGCACAAAGCTCACTTGCAAATGCACATGCTTCTCCTTTCATAAATATTCATGACTCCTCCTATAGCTTGTTAAAAATACATATATTAAAATATATATAGCTTGTTAAAAATATATACTTTGCCAAGCCGCTTGGCGTACATTCACTGTCCACGTTGTCTGTCCCACGAAGCACATGTTTCTGGCTTCTGGCCGGGGCTGCTCCCAGCCGGTCAGGATGGCCACCCACGGGCTGCAGCCCTTTGTGAGAAATGCGGCCCTCCTCTCCAAATTCGTGAACCTCGTCATCTCCTCCAGTTAGCATAACGTAACAGAAATGAAGAAGGCTTTGGATGCACTCATGAGTAGACCAGATGCTACTGGAAAGACTCTCTGAGCTTGAGGTATATCAGGAAAAATCTCCAAAACTAAAAAGCAAAGAGAGTTCGTGACCAGCCTGAGCAAGAGCGAGACCCCGTCTCTACTAAAAAAATAGAAAGAAATTAGCCAAACAACTAAAAATATATAGAAAAAATTAGCTGGGCATGGTGGCGCATGCCTGTAGTCCCAGCTACTTGGGAAGCTGAGGTAGGAGGATTGCTTAAGCCCAGGAGTTTGAGGTTGCTGTGAGCTAGGCTGAAGCCACGGCACTCACTCTAGCCTGGGCAACAGAGTGAGACTCTGTCTCAAAAAAAAAAAAAAAAAGAAAAGCAAAGAGAAAAGACTGAAGCAAATCCCAGCAGAACAGAATATCCAAGAACTCCAACAACTACCAAAGGTGTGGTAATGTGTAAAGGGATACCAACAGGACAGGAAAGAGAACGGAATAGAAGAAACATTCAAAGCCATAATAACTGAGAATTTCCCCCAAATTAATGTCAGACACCAAACCACAGACCCAGGACTCTGAGAGATTACCAAGCAGGATAAATGCCAAGAAAACTACACCTTCGTTAAAATTAAAAACTTCTGCCCTGTGAAAGACAACGTCAAGAGAAGACAAACCACAGTCTGGAAGAAGATATTTGCAAAAGATGCAGCTGATAAAATACTCTTATCCAAAATGCACAAAGAACTCTTAAAACTCAACAGTAAGAAAATGAACAATCCAATTAAAAAATGGGCAAAAGACCTGAGTAGACACCTGACTAAAGAAGATATATAGATGGCAGGTAAGCGTGTGAACAGACGCTCCACATCGTATGTCATCAGAGAAAGGCAAATTGCTACCCGTGAGATACCACTACCCCGTGAGATACGTCTACCTGTGAGATACCACTACCCCGTGAGATACATCTACCCGTGAGATACCACTACCCCGTGAGATACGTCTACCCGTGAGATACCACGATGCGTGAGAATGAGACATCACCCCTATGAGAATGGCCAAAATCCAAACCACTGACAACACCAAAGCTGGAGAGGATGTGGAACTCTCATTGATTGCTGGTGGGAATGCAAAATGGTACAGCCACTGCACACATACTCTTTTTTTTTCACTCTGTCACCCAGACTGGCGTGCAGTGGTGTCATCATAGCTCACTGCAACCTTGAACTCCTGTCTCGGCCTCCCAAAGTGCTGGGATTACAGGCGTGAGCCACCACGCCTGGCCTTGTGGACATCCTCGTACCCTATGATCCAGCGGTCACACTCCTTGGTACTTACCCAAATGAATTCAAAGCTTATGTTCACACAGAAACCTGCACTCGATGTTTATGGCAGCTTTATTCATAACTGCCCAAACTTGGAAGCATCCAGAATGTCCTTCAGCAGGTGAGTGCATCCAGACAATGGAATGTCATTCAGTGCTAAAAAGAAATGAGATAACAAGCCACAGAAAGGCATGGAAAACCCTTAAATGCACATTACCGAGTGAAAGAAGCCAATCTGAAAGACTGTGTGCTTCTAACTATGTGACATTCTGGAAAAGGTACGACTACGGAGACAGTAAAAGATCAGTGATTTCGGGGTGGGGAGCTGGGGATGGAGGGATGAACAGGGGGTGCAACTGCTCTGCATGACACCACAGTGGCCACATGTCATCATACATTTGTCCAAACCCGCAGAACACCAACCCCAGGACCGAGCCCTGTGTCAACTCTGGACCCCAGGGGTCCTGACAAGTCCAGCATAACCAGCGTTCCACTCTGCCGGGGGCGTGGACGGTGCGGGGGGCTGAGCTTGCAGGTGGTTGGGGGCTGTACGCGAACTCTGTACTTTCTGCTCAATTTGACCGTGAACTTAAAAGTGCTCCAAAAATAAAGTTTATTTGTTAAAAGGACAAGTTAAACGTACACTTACCGTACAACCTAGCATTTGTACTCTTGGACACTTACCCCAGAGACGGGACAACTTAGGTTCACACAAACACCTGTACCTTAATGTGCATAGTCGCTTACTTAGCCCAAACTGGAAGCCACACAAGTGTCCCTCAGCGGGTGGACGGTTGAAAAGCTCCGGCCAACCCCCACGGCGGACACCACTGGGAGAGAAAAGGAGTGAAGGATGGGCGTGCGCAGGACCTTGCGTGGAGGTTAAGGTCATTACGCAGAGTGAGGCAAGCCAGTCTCCAAAGGGCGCATACGGTGCACGTCAACTTCTGTGACATTCCCACAGTGACGGGAGCGGAGGTGGGGACAGACACTGGGTGCCGGGGCTGCGGCGGGTGACTGCGGAGGGCGGCGCGTGGCGTGCTTCTGCCGGGATGCTTGTCCGGACTGGGTCTCGATTGTGGTGGTGGTTATGTGACTCTGCACACATGATAAGTGTTGGAGAGTGATACACAAAACACGCCAGATAAACAGGACCCTGCCCAGACCGGTCACCCGGCTGAGGCCCGTGGTCCAGGTGATTGTGTCATGCCGACCGGTGGCCTCCCTGGTACTTCTTAAAGTGACCTCCCCGTCTGGGCTGCTTCTTCCTGGGAAATGCTTCCCGGGAAAAGCAAACGCTTCTCTCCCGGATCGGCACCAGGATAAAATCATTGCACCTGAGCAGGTGACCCCAGGAGCCACACCTGCCAGTCCAGGGCCAGCCTCCCAGAGCCGCGTCTCTGCCCTCCAGAACTCCCGCGGCCACTCTCGGTGCTGCCGGCTGCTGCCCCGCCTGCTTCCGGCCCAGGGGGGCTCTGACTGCCCACGGGTCACCAGGGGGCTCCCTCGGCCTGGCCTCCCCACCTGCCACCCTTCTCTGTGAGTGCCACCCCTCGGCATCATCTCCCAAGGCCTGGGTCCTAGCCCCCTCTGTGGCCACCTCTGTGGCGAGGGTCCCCAATCCTCCAGGGCTGGGGAGGCCACGAAGAATGTCACAGGGCGGGTCCCTTCCAAGCCCCTGGCACGCAGATGCTCCCACTGTGAGGCTCCCACGGGTCCCTCCTGACCCGCGAGTCCTGGGTCTGACGAGGGTGAGACAGCTGGTCTTGGGACAGCTGGAGTCGGGCCTTTGGCCACCATGAGGCCATCCTGGGGACTGGGCTCCTGTGTGGCATCTCCTCTGCTCCCCGGGGCCCGGTTTCTCCGGAGACAGCAGCCGAGCCGTCGCCAAGCAGAACCTGCTAGCCTGGTCCCCCGGGCCAAACGCCAAGGAAGCAGCCAGGCGGCCGGGAGCCGGGCAGGCGGCCCTGGTGGCGGCGGGTGCGAGAGGCGCGGCTTCGCGGCATCTGAGCTGCTGCCACTCAGAGCAGCCGTCTGCCAGGACGGGGTCCTGGGCGGGGTCAGACTGGTCGGTCAGGACGGGACCCTCGGGCTGGGCGGGCGGGGTCCTGCTGTTGCCCCTTCTCTGACCACACAGGGCTGAGGAAAGGGAGGGAGGGCAGAGGTGGGTGTGTGCGCACGTGGCGGCCCCCAGGTCACTCCCGACACCACGGCGGCAGGGACAGAGGCGGGGCCGTCTGTGTCTCCTGCCTGCAGAGCGAGCACCCCCATTCGGCGCTGCCCCAGCCTTCAAGCCTCTCCAGGGCCCCGCAGCCAGGCGCCCACCTGGTGTCTCGGGACCACCCCAGAGTTCCCTCTGCACCAAGCGTGGGCTGGTGGCCAACACCTGCGGGGCCCAGGAAGCCCCTCACGGGCCCCTCAAGGCCACCCTTGCTGAGCCACGTCTTTGCGTGGGCCCAGTGCGTGTCTGAAGACCCCAAGGCTGCCCTGGCCCCCTTCTCTGCACTGCACAGCATTTGGGTCCCAGGCGCACGGGGGACACAGAGACCCTGCTTGGCCGCCCCAGCCCCAGCCGGGAGCAGGTGCAAAGGCCCGGAGCACCCTGGCCGGCTCCATGCCTGAGTGTGGCGCCCCCACACCCACCGCCCACCAGACTCAGGGAAGGCCAGGCACCTGCTCCGGTGACACGTGCCCCAGGGACCGCGGAGCTCTCCCCACCAGCCCATGGGCCACAGCCTCCAGACCTGTCACCCAGGAGGAACGAGAGAAGGGGCAGACGCACCGAGGGGAGGCCTCAGAGCTTCGTGCTGGTGCAGGACACAGTGGCTACCGGGGTGGCCACACAGGTGGTCTGGGTGCCCCCGTGGTGGGGACCCAGCCAGCCAGCCACAAAGGGCAAATGGGAGTGGCCCGGGGCCCAGCTCAGCCGTCGGTCTGGGGGCTGCCGCCTGTCCCTACAGCCGGGAGCCCAGCACCGACCTCAGGGAGCCACGGCCGGTGAGCCAGTGAGCGCACTTGCCCTCAGCTGGGCCAAGCAGCCCCCCGCCCAGCCCCCCAGGAGGGAACGAGGCTTTGTCGGGGGCAGGGCAGCCCTGGGGCCGCGGCCCAGCGAGACAGGACGAAGCCCAGGCAGGTGCGCTCTGGGGGTGCGGAGGTGTCGGGCACTGCAGGGCCTGGGCTCCAGTCCCCGTGAGTCATCACAATCACGGCAGAGCCGGGCGGCGGCACCAGAGAGGGAGACAAGTCCCCCATCGCTGGGGTGACAGTCAGGCACGGAACATGCTGGTGCCTGGACCTCTCTTGTGTGGCCATCAACAGGAGATGGCCACAGCCAGGCACATGGACAGCCCTGTCCCCACCCCTGCCAAGCACGAGGTCACCTGACCAGGCCAGGCCTGAGTGGGGTAAGGCCAAGAGCCAGAAGTGGGCTCAGGATGGTGGGCAGCATGCTTGAGGGAGGGGCAGGCCTGCACACACGTGTACACACATGCAGGCGACTGTGGAGGCCCCAGCTCTTCCCATGCACACTCAGAGCTCAGGCAAGCAGGCACAGAGGCCAGGCTATGTCCTGTGTGGCCCCCCCGAGTCCCCGAGCCACTCCAGCCCCTGCAGGCTTACATGCAATTTCCCAGAATCTGGGACATGCTGGATGGCCAGGCAGGTGCAGGCCCGTGGGGCACTTCTGCAGAACGGCCGGGAGCGACCCTGCCCCACCTGCCCCACCTGCCTGCTCTGCTCACCCTGAGCCTGATGGGCCCCCCTGGGCCTCAGGAAGCCCCCCAAGGTCCTCTGCCAAGGGCCCCTCGTTCGATTGCTAATGCTGTTTTCCATTGTTTACCTCTCTCAGGATTGCAGCCTGGAATCATTTCTTCTGACTTAATCTTCCAGTTCACCAATTCTCTCTTCAGCAGTGTCTAAGAGTGGCTACTAAATCGCTCCTCGAGTTTTCAGTTTGGGGTTTGTAGTTTCTCATTTCTAGAAGTTCCGCTTTCTGCTTTTTCAAGTCCACTGGGTAACTTTAAAGTTTCTGATTGAACTATCGGCATTTCCAAGCCCATCTTCTCTGAGCACGGCCACGTGTTCCATAACCCATGTCTAAGAGCCCCAGTGTGCGTATCTGACGGCTCTGCACGTGTTTCTCGTGGCTCTTGCTCATGGCGCCAGTTTCCCTGGGTGCTTGTTTTGCTTGACAGTGGTCTGCTCACTGGCCTTGGGGTGTATGGAGGTCTAGGACAAAGGTGACTTGCCTTTGCTTCTGCCAGGCACCTAGGGGATCCCAAGTTGGATAAAAACCATTTAAAAGGAAACTCAAAGGCTGGGGTCTCTGTGGCCAACCTGGTGGTGGGCACGTGGGCTTCATGTCCACAGGAGTCACTGTGCACCCAAGACTCCTCAGGGGCAGACCCCTTGGGCACGAGGCAGGAGGAGGGCTTAAGTCCCCTGCCCCTGCCTTGAGGACACAGCCTTTGGCCTCACTGCGGAGCCAACAGGACCCAGGCAGGAGCTGCAGAGACTGCCGCGTGCGTGAGCTGCACCTGCACAGCCCCCCAAAGTCACACGGAGACGGCTGAAGGACCGATGCCCAGACCACCCTCTGCAGGGACCGGCAGGTCAGTTTGCCCAGCAAAGCTCACAGACCAACCCCACTCCCAGAAGAGCTTTTTCCTACAGAGTTGGCTCCTCTACTTGGTGGCCTCCTGCCCCTCACAGGGATGGGGGTGGGGGCGCAATGCCCAGCCCCGAGGCCACCAAACTGAGGTCCAGCTTGCCCAGGCAGTGAGACGCAGGAGGATCCCCGTTTCCATTCCCTCGAATTCTGACCTGGTAATTCCTTAAACTGTGACGGCCCGCCATTGCTACCAACTTTTAAACTATTTCATAAAGCCTCTCCTAGCTGTTTTTAAGCAGGGGCCTGGGACTCCCCAGCCTGCCCATGCCCAAGAAGGATTCCAGCCAGCCCTTGACCCCAGGGACACCCAGGCACCTGCGGCCCCGGCCACCCGCGGGGCCCTGGCTCAGCAGGACCCCTCCCCTCACAGCCAGCCGACACCCTGGGGCGCCCCACCTGCCCCGTCCCTCTGCCCGGCGCTGCCCTGACCCTGCTCCAAGCAAGAAAGGAACAGCACCCGAAGAACAAGGGAGGCCAAAACGTTTAAGTTATTAAATCAAATATACAGAGTGATTCATTTAATATGTACATATTTACAAAAATGCACTTTCACGAGGAGGGTGGCCGGGACTCGCGGGTGGGCAGCCCCTGGTGCCCACGGCGGACGCTGGCGGGTGCGGGGGAGTCTGTGAAGGCACTTGTCATGAGCTTCGATGCTGCCGCCGTCCCGGGAGGGGACAACCGCGCGGTCGGGAAGGGCACTTCTGAAAGCACAGTGGACAGATCTCTGGAGCGGGCGCTGGGCAGGAAGCGAGGACGGCGGCCGGGCGGGACCGGCCAGCAGGAGCGAGGCTCTGCCCGCTGCCTGGGGCCACGCCGGTGGCCTCAAGCCCCTTGACAACCGCGGGTGCCACCACAGCCACCGGCCATGCTGGCGACCACGCCACATCCACACCCAGGGCCGCGCCCACCACCACAGGGTCCCACCTACAGCCACGGGTCCCACGGACAGCCTCGGGCCACGCTGTCAGCCGCGGGTCTCACCAGCTCTGTGGCCGGGAGCCATAGGGAAACCCAAGTGAGGAATAAGGAGGAAGATTCTGTAAACAGTGCACGACCTCTGGGAGCCAACGTCATACATTTGGTGAGAACACAGACACCCCTGCTTTCTCCTGCCACACGGCAAATGTGACGCACAGAAACTTTACAAAAATAGCGGCTACCCGAGAATACTCCATTGTTTTCCGCCTGACAGTTACTGAATAATTTATACAAGGTTAAAGAAATGTAGAAAATAAACATTTTTTTCGTTTTTGGTGTTTTTTACACAAAATAAAGAAACTATGCACACGGCCTCGGCCTCCAGGCCCGGCGGGGGCTCCGGGTCCTGGCGGCGGCAGCCCTACTCCTTGCCGGCGTAGCGCGCGTCGTGGGCGCTCCTCACCACACGGTTGTCCACTTTGGGGCCCGAGGCCCAGCGCGCCGGCCTCCCCGGCGAGTGGCTGGGGTCTTTGGTGAATCTGTGCGGGAGGAACTTCTCCGCCTCCAGGGAGTCCTCCTCGCCACGGCACAGATCCTCGTCCTCCTCGTCCCCGCCGCCCACATGGCCGGCCGGCCCGGGCAGCGCCTCGTCCGCCCTGCGAGGGGGCGGCGTGAAGTTCTTGCACTGGTAGAGCACGTCCTTGTGGCCCCCGCCGCCTCCGGGGCCGCCTGGCCGCTCGATGGGGTTGCGGATGGGGTTGAGCGGGGCCCACTGGTTGTTGGCGCTCTCCTCCCGCGGCAGCCGGCTCCTCTCCCGCTCTTTCCTGCGCTTGCGCGTCCACCACACGCAGATGGCCACGCACGCCAGCCACAGCACGCTGAAGGTGCCGCACAGCACGGGCACCAGCAGACCTGGCGGGGCCAGGGAGGGCTGCTCGGGCGCCTGGCCACACCCGTCAGGCCCCGGCGTGTGGGGAGGGTCCCAGGCAGGGGCCGGGGTGTCCCTGCTCCCCAGCCGGCCAGCACGTCCGCAGCCCCAGGCCGGGTGGCCCGCCCTTGGGACCACGCCTGCCCCCGGGTTCCCACAGGGGGCTCCCAGGCGCCCACTCACCTGTGGAGGAGCCGCCCACGACGACCGTCTCCACCTTGACCTCGGTGACGGCCAGGAGCAGCGAGCTGTTGCCCCGCTGGGTGATGGCGGCCACGATGGCGTGGGCCGCGTCCTGGATCAGGCTGCTGTCCGGCAGGTCCCACGCCGGGCTGAAGGACTGCGGCAAAGGGCAGCGCTGGGGCCGGCCCCACCAGCCGTGGCCCCACCGGAGCTCGGCCAGGCGCGTGGCAGAGCCCAGGGTCGCAGGGGCGTCTCCCAGGGGGAGGGTCCGGGACTTCCCCACTGGGCAGTTCAGGGCAGGTGGGTGCGGCCAGGCCCTGACTTCCCACAGCCCCTGGTCCCTCCGCAGTCAGCCCCAGCCCCGAGACCACCCAATACCACCCCAGTGCCGCAGCCACCCGGGGATGGCACGACCCCACTGGCGCCCCTCTCCCCTCCCCCTCCCCTGCGGCTGCCCCACCACCAGGAGCCATTAGCGCCCCAGGCCCCTTGCCACAGCCTCAGTGCCACCCCTGCGCCTGCCACGGTGCTGCAGCCACATCCACTGCTCTGCACCCACTGTCACCTAACCCCCCGCCTGCGGTGTCCTTCCCCGGCCAAATCAAGATAGGCTCTAGAACGTTCCTCCCCCGTGCTCCTTGCCCACCCCAGCCACTCCCAGGATTCACATCTGACACCACCAGGGCCCCAGAGCAGGCCCTGGGCTGCCCCTAGGACACCCACCAGCCCCCAGACCCAGACCTACTGCCCCTGGGGACACGCTGGGCCGGGCCCTGCCACCGACAGCCCTGCCCGTCCCAGCTGCTGCCAGGCCTGGGCCCGGTGCTAGCCACCCCTCGACTGCAGCTCCACTGCTCTGAGCCCAGGTCCCAGACGGGGGCTAAGGCCCCACAGATCCACCCTCAGCCACGACCTCGGGGGCCTCCTCACATCCCCCGCCCTTGGGGACCTGCCAACTGCACTGTCGCCACCCACCCAGGGCCAGCCAAGCTCCCTCCCGGAAGCTGCTTCTGCTGCTGTCACCCAGGGGCTGCCACGCCCCGGGGACCCCCACCCAGAGCCCCATCCTCCACAGCTTCACATGCCAGACAGGGACAGGCGCTGAGGGGTCCACACTGCTCTGGGAGTCGGCACTTGCCAGCTGTTACCCGCTGCCCCGGGCATGTCCACAGCCTGAGCTGGCTCTGCCCGGACCTGCTTCCACAAAGCCCTATCCGGCCCCCCCACGACGCACAGGATACAAGCTCCCCACGGCCCCTCACCTGAGACCCTCCCTCTCCACGCAGGCCCTCCTGCGCTGGCCGGGGTGGACCCGGCAGCCCGCCCGACACGCCGAGCCGCACAGGTGGCTGCCGGTGGCTCCCTCTGCTCCGTCCTCCCGCCCAGCTGACCTCGCCAGGTCTGCGCCACTTCCCGGGCCCCAGCTCGGGCATGGAGGCACCCTCGGCCGGGGAGCCACCCAGCGGCCCGGGCCACCAGGCTGCCGCTCCCACCTCCACCCAACTCACCACGGCCACCTCCACGGCGCTGGCGCCCAAGGACGCGCGGTCACAGAGCAGCACGAGCAGGCGGTCCCGGGCCACGGACCTCGTGGCTGGCAGGGAGCGGATCCCGGAGCAGATGGCGCCCACAGTGGTGCCCTGGGCAGAGACGGCAGCACCGAGGCCTGAGGCCGCTGCTCGGGCGGGCGGCAGGAACCTCTCCAGGCCCACACCAGGGGGCGGGGCAGGGACACCGAGGCCCCCAGCCGGTCCCCCCACCAGGATGCAGCCTGGAGCCAGGGCGGGGTGGGCCCAGGACGACAGACCCAGCCCACCCCATGGCGGAAGTGGCTCCACCCGCAGGGAGCAGGGGCGGATTTTGTCTGGTTCTGAGCCCCTTTCCCCGGGGCAGACAGGGTCACCTCAGCCCCAGGCACCGGGAGGACAAGCCTGGGACCACGGCCAGAGCACAGCTGCCCGCAGAGCTGCAGGCCAGGACCCAGGGCGGGGGGCCCGGCAGCGCCAGCCAAGGCTGCACAGACGGCCCCTGGCCCTGCCCCCGCAGCCCCCTCCCCACACATGGGGCCCAAGGCTCCCCCCACCTGACCCCACATGGCCACTCCCCCCAACCGAGAGTGGCCGTCCTGGGTCAGCCACAGCCTCCCCGACCCCAGGGCTGAGCCACAGCCAGGGAGGCCACCGAGTCACAGGCCAGCGTCTGGCCGCTGCCGCCACTCACCTGGGGCACTTGGTCTCGGTTGAAGCGCAACGTGAGGCGGGCGCAGTTGTTGTCCAGGCGGCCGGAGCGCGGCAGGCAGGGGGTGCTGGGTGGCAGGGGCTCCTCAGCGCCACACTCCCCCCAGGCCTCGCAGGGTGGCTGCAGGCACTGGCCCGGGGCCTTCTCCCGGCACCGCTGCCCCAGCGGGCACTGGGCACTCAGGGCATCGGGCTGGCCAGCCAGCAGACAGGGCTTCCACCCGCACCACACCTGGGCAGGTACGGACGGGCGAGGACCACGGACGGGCACAGGCACCACATGGGGAGACAGACACGCCGCCGGGGTCAGCGAGCCCCAGGCCCTGCCTGCCCCGCCACCCGGGGCTCCAGGGAGGCAGGCCCAACTCAGCACCGCAGCAGGCGAGGCTGGGTGGAACCCAGGCCGAGCCTCAGTTTCCCCAGTTGCATGGGGGGTGGGGCATGGTTGTGCTCCCTCCTCCCAGCATGTCCCTCGGAGGTGAACGGACACAGCTCCCAGCCCACCCCGATCCCAGCACAGTGAGCTCCGGGACCACGGGCGTGGGGTCAGCATGATGCCAGACTCCGCCGGGCGTTTTGCGGGTGCCCCCAGCCCCCACCTTGCTGCAGTCCCGGCGGCCATCCAGGCAGCGGCAACTATTGCAGTCCTCCACCCACGAGCTCCCGTGCGGGAACGGGGCGCCCTGGGACCAGCAGGACCTCCCGAACCCGATCACTGTGGGAAGAAGAGGCTCAAGGGTCGGCAGGGGCTGCCCCCGCCCAGCACAGCCCCCACCCGGAGCGGTCACACGCGCTTACCTTCCTGGCACCGAGGGCCGGCCCTGCCCGGTGGGCAGCTGCAGCGGTAGCCGTTGATCTCATCCACACACGTGGCCCCGTAGGCGCAGGGCGAGGACTGGCACTCGTCGATGTCTGTGGGGAGGGTCTCAGCTCAGCAGCCGCTAGGCAGGCCCAGCACCGGCACGGGGGCCAGGACGGGGCGTGGGGCCAGGTGCAGCTGGAGCACACCTCTGGCCAGGAGCTCAGGCCGCCGGCCACCCGCCCACCAGCCGCCCCCCACCTGCGTGGAGCAGTGGGCCGAGGGAAGCTGTGCCACAGCCCCGCGGCCCAGCTCGGGCCGCAAACTCCAGCCGGTGGCCCCCATCCTCGTCCTCCCGTGGCCCCAGACTGGCCCTTCGGGGCCCCACTTCATCAGGGGGCAGGGTGCACCCCAGGAACCCGACACGGCACAGACACGTGGGGAAATAGAGGCTCAGAGAGGCTGGACAACGTGACCACGCTGCCATTCAAGGGCCGTAGACATCGACGTCCCCAAGTCCCAACCCCGGGGCTGGGCTGGAGGGGCTCCCAGGGGGAGGCCACGGTCCCACTCACTGATGCGGCAGTCGGGACCCGCGAAGCCAGGCGCACACTCGCAGCGGAACCAGTTGACACCATCAACGCAGATGCCACCGTTGTAGCTGGGGGGAGGGCGTTGTCAGGGGTGTCCTGCGGGCCCCACCCACGGCACCCCAGCCCCGCGCCACCAGCCCCGGCACTCACCAAGGCAGAGGGTTGCAGTCGTTGGTATCTGCATTGGAGAGAGAAGCAGGCGGTGGGCACGGCAGCCACCGGCCCACCCCGCACCAGGCCTGAGCCCAGACTGCGGGCGAGGCTGACCCCGCACAGCCCCCACCGGCTGGCGTGGCGGGCTGAGGGGCCGGGGAGGGTCGGGGAGGTTTCGGGAGCCTGGGCAGGGTCACCAAGGAGGGTTCTGGGGGCGCCTGTAGTTGGGGGGTGGGGACTGCGTCTCAGCGGAACCCGGGCCTCGGCACGTGCTCGCGGGTGGGGGCTGGGAGCCTGGGGGGAGGGCGCGCCCTGCGGGGGGAGAGCCTGGAGGGGCCCCTCCCTTGGGGCCTGAAGGTTGGCATGGACTTGGGTGGATGGGGCAGTCGGGGACAGGGCTGGGGAGCAGGGTGAAGTGGGCCCCCCACAGCCCCGTCTAACTCATGGCTGCCCCAGCCCACCCCGCCTGCACCCCCTGGTCCCCGGGCTCACTGTGCGTGCAGGTGCGGCCCTCCCAGCCGTCCCGGCAGATGCAGGAGAAGGAGTCCCCACTGCCCACGCAGGTGCCCCCGTTCAGGCAGGGGTTGGGCAGGCAGCTGCTGTTCTTGGCTGCAAGGCGGGAGGGGGGCGGCCTGCTCGTCCGGCTCTGGGCAGCCCCGGGTCTCCCACCACGCCCAGCCCAGACAGGGCAGACGGACCCAGGAGCCCGGCGTGGCCCCCCACCAGAGCCCCCCGCCAGCTCGCCCGGGGCGCGGCTGCCCACCGATGGCGCAGGTGCTGCCCTCCCAGCCCGGGGGGCAGGCGCAGCGGAAGGTGTCCCCGCTGTCATAGCAGGTGCCGCCGTTGCTGCAGGTGTAGGCGTCACACTGGAACTCGCCTGCGGGCACACGCGTCTCTCAGCAGGCGGCCCAGACCGCACCCCCGCGGGCAGCGCCCGAGGCCGGCCCAGGGCACTCACGCGACTGGCAGGTCTTGCCCTTCCAGCCGCCGTCGCAGGCGCAGTAGAAGTCGTTGACCAGGTCGTAGCAGCGGCCGCGGCTGTGGCAGGGATCGGGGAGGCAGTCGTTGGGATCTGGGGGCGAGGACGCCGGTCAGCGGGGGGTCACCGGCGCGCAGGGAGGGCTTCCCGGGGGCGGAGGCACCAGAGCTGGGCCAGGGAGGGGGCTGGGAAGGGCCCCAGGTCGCGGCAGCCAGGCCAGGTGCGGGACGAGCCTCCAGGCCAGCGGCCCACCCCGAGGTGGTGGGAGACACAGGAGCTGGGGGGCACGGGCCCTGCGGGGACGTGGGGGCGTGGGGGCGGGCGCCGGCCCACTCACTGGTGTCGCAGAGCTCGCCCTCCCAGCCGCTGGCGCAGAAGCAGCGGAAGGCGTCCACCTCGTCAATGCAGGTGCCGCCGTTGCGGCAGGGCTGGCCCAGGCAGTCGTCGATGTCTGCGGGGCGAAGGCCGGGAGTGAGCCGGGTCCCCCAGGCCAGCCCGGCCCCGGCCACTGTCCCCGGCCACCGTCCCCGGCTCCGGCCCCAGCCACCATCCCCGGCCAGCATCCCCGGCCCCGGCCCCAGCCCCGGCCAGCATCCCCGGCTTCCGTCCCCGGCTTCCGTCCCCGGCCACCGTCCCCGGCCCCGTCCCCGGCTACCATCCCCGGCCACTCACTCTCGTGGCAGTAGGTGCCGGTGAAGCCACTGTCACAGATGCAGGAGAAGTTGCCCCCAGGCTGGCTGACGCAGCGGCCGTGGGGGCCGCACACGCTGAACGGCGACAAGCCCGGCAACCTGGGCCCCGCCTCGGACCCGCAGCTGTCGATCACTGTGGTGGCAGGGGTGTGAGTCAGACCCGCCCCGCCCGGGCCTCCGCCCCACCCCCGGCCGCGCCCCGCACCTCTGCAGGCCCCGCCTGGGCACGGCTCCCGGGGCACAGAGCAGTTCTTGCCGCCAAAGTCATCGGGGCAGGCGCAGTAGTAGTCACCGTCCAGGCTGTAGCAGTGAGCGCCGTTCTGGCAGGGGCTCGGCTGGCACAAGTCCACGTCCACCTGCAGGGCGGGGGCGTCTGTGAGCCCGGCCCAGAAGGAGGCCTAGGCCAGGCCTCTGGGTCCACACGAGGGCAGGTCCCTGGGAAGCTCCAAGGCCGGGTTCCCACTCAGCTGGACACCCAGACCCCACCCCCAGGGCCTGAAGGCCCCACGTGCCCGAGACCGTGCAGGTCCTATCTGCTGGACGGACACACCTGTGGGCCACCAGGCCACCCCTGCCCTCGCCTTCACAGCAGCCGAGCCTCCTCGGCATCCGGCGGGTGGCACCCAGCCTCAGCCCCCTGCTGGCAGGACGGCCAGCTCCTGAGCCCCCACACTGCCACCCTCCCTGGACCTGAGGCCAGAACCCTGCCCTGGCTCCAATGGGGCCCCATCCTCGGCACACAGGCTGGGTGGCTGGGAGGCAGGCGGGCACCAGCTGGGACCCACCACGACAGGGGTGCGACCCCCGCCCTGCCCTGCGGCCCTCTTTCAGGTGGCCTTTGGACCCCGCCCTGTCAGAGCCACCTGCCTTCCAGGCCCCGAGGGAGTGGACAGACAGGAGCCCCACCCTGTGACCCCGTGAGCACTCAGGCCTGCCCAGCCAGGCGCCCAGGACTCTGGGGACAACGTCCCCCGCAGCGCCCGGCGGTCACTCGGGCAGGGTGGCCGTGGCACGGGCCTCACCTCGCAGAGCAGCCCAGACAAGCCCTTGGGGCAGTGGCAGCGGAAGCCGTTGGCCAGGTCCTCGCAGAGGCCGCCGCCGCGGCAGGGGCTGCTGGCGCACGTGTCTAGCGCCCACTCGCAGTGCCGGCCCCCGAAGCCCCGCGGGCACACGCACTGGTACCCGTTCACCAGGTCCTGGCGCGAGGGGGCGGGTGAGCCTCAAGCAAGACGCCCTTGGCCGCCCCCGCCCCGCCCGCCCCTCCCGGGCCCCTCACCTTGCAGGTGCCACCGTGCTCACACTGCCCGCGACAGTCGTTGATATCTGGGGGTGAGGAGCAGCGTCAGGGTGGGGGTCCTGAGCGGGCCCCGCCCCACCCGCCTGCGGCCCGCCCGCCCGTACTGACTGATGTGGCAGTTGGCGCCATTCCAGCCCGGGATGCAATCACAGTAATAGCCGCCAATCAGGTTTTTGCAAGAAAAAGCGTTAAGGCATGGCCTCCCTTCGCACTCATTGGCGTCTGTGGACGAGACAAGGGGCGCGGTGGGGCCAGGCCCCGCCGCCCGCTCACCGTGCCTGGCGCCGCAGCCCCGCAGCCCCGCAGCAGCCGCCACACACAGCGCAGCCCATGCAGCCCGCACGGCCGGGCGGCCCTTACCCAGCTGGCAGGTGGCCCCCACCCACTGCTCGGGGCAGATGCACTCAAAGCCGTCCACCTGGTCCACACAGGTGCCGCCGGCCGCACACGGGTTCGAGGCACACTCGTCGATGTCTGCAGACAACAGAGAGAGGAGGGGACGTGGTCCACGCAGGGAGGTGGCGCCGCGTGGCTGGGTCTCCCTGCCCCTGCACCCCCGCCAGGATGGCCACAGCCGTGGGTGGACTCCACCGCCCCACCCCGCTCCCAGGCCGCCTGACACCAGGCTGGACCCCCGGACTCGGGCAGGGCACGCACCGATGGCACAGGTGGGCCCGCTCCAGCCAGACGGACAGTGACACTCAAAGCCGGATGGTACCTCGTGGCAAGAGCCCCCATTGGCACACGGGTTGGAGGCACAGGCGTGCTCAGCTGCAGAACCAGAGTGGGAGGTGGGCGGCGGCCTGGTGCTCCTCCCCAAGCCCACCAGGCCACAGGGCTGGGGGAAGGGGTGCCCACCGCATGGCCCCAGCCCCGGGAGCCAGTCCCAGCCAGCAGCCTCCCGACGTACCGCGCTCGCAGTTCTTGCCCAGGTAGCCGTCTGGGCAGGCGCAGCGGTACTGGCCAGGCTCAGCGTTGGTGCAGGTGCCCCCGTTGGCGCAGGGCTGGTGGCTGCCACAGTAGTTCAGGTCTGGGGGCAGGGCGGGTGCTCAGGGGACTGGCCTGTGCCTGTGCCCCACCTTCCCTCCCTCTGCTGGCTGAGCTTTGGGCCCGGCCTCTGTCCCGCCACCCCCCCCCCAGGTACCTTTGTCACACAGCAGGCCACCCCAGTTGGTCTCACAGTTGCACTGCCAGGGCACCACACAGCTGCCGTGCACGCAGCCAGGGTACGGGACACACTCGTCACAGAACCTCCCCTGCCAGCCATAGCTGCACCTGGGGAGGGCAGGGGAGCGTGAGGCCCGGCGAGGCGGCCAGGAGGCAGGCGCAGAGTCACGCGGGCCACCCCCCGGGGCCAGCGGCCTCGGGCCTTTGAACTGGAGCAGCCCAGAGTCAGGCCGGGGTCACAGCCCCACCGGCCAGCCCCACTGTCACGGGCATTCCCGGCCGCTGGCCGCAGACGGTCAGCCCCAGCTGTCCCGTCACTCCTCCCTGAGCTATTTTGGGACTCACCCCTGAGCTGGGCCCCGAGAGCAGGCGCCGGGAAAAGGAAGGCCCTGCCGGGACCCCAGGGAGGAGAACGCCAGCTCAGCGGGCCAGGTGCTGCCAGGGCCGCGCGGGAGTCTCTGCCCTCAGCAGAGCCCCACGGAAAGGGCCCAGCTCCCGGATGGGGACGCCAGGGGCCATAGGCTGCCCCGGGTCAGCCCTGCTCGAGCCGGGACTCAGGGCACTTCCTGACCCAGAGGAGCTCCGGACGCACGCGGCAGCATGGCCGTGACCCCAAGGCCTGGCCCTGCCTGTCCTGTCGGCCAGGTCCCCTCTGTGGGGTCCTCCAGGAGGTGGGCAGGCCGCCTGGGCGGGGTCTGGCCTGACCCAAAGGCGCCGTCCTCAGGGCAGATACCCAGGGCCCAGCGGGCTGCCCTGCAGGCCCCGGGCGGGACTCCCAAGGGCCCCCTCCCTAGAACTCTCAGGTCCTGCGGGACGGGAATGACGTCTAGGCCACGTCACTTCCACACCGGCACCCGACACGTGAATTTATTTTTGTAAAAGGAAAGAGCCACGGCCCTTCCTGAGTCGCCCTCGAGCCACACAGCCAGCACCGAAGGGACATCAGCCCAGCTCGGCCACGTGGCAGCGGGAAACTGAGGCTGCGGAGAACATGGTCCCAGCGTCCAGCCCAGCACGCACAGGGTGGGCCTCACATCCCTGCCCAGAATCCTCCCTCCAGGTGACACAAGGGGACCAGGGTGGGGCTGAGGCATGCCTCGGTTCACCGCCAGAGAGCGCCACCGCCGGGCCCAGAGCCCAGACCTGGCGGGTCCCAGGGCGGGCTCTCACCCGGGCGGAGCCCACGCCAACCCCCACCTTCCCGCTTCCCCGGCCAGCAGCTCCAGGGCCCCGGGAGGCAGCGGCAGGAAGACAGGGCCATCTCCGCAGCATCCGGTGGGGGGGTCCGCGCTGAAACCTGAGCCCTGAGCTGCCGGCAACAGCTGGGCCTCTCCCACAAGGCCGGGAGCCGTGGGTGGGGTCGCCCACGGCCCCGCCAACCAGGCCGGCCGGGACTGCTGCCCCCATCTTCCTGCACAGCCCACACGGGCGGGACGCTGTCTTCCACCTTCCTCCAGCCTGGGTGGGGTCGCTCGGGCTGCCCAGCCCCTGGCCACCCGGGGACACCGGTACAGCCGTCGGCGTGCGGCAGACCGGGCCAGGCAAGGATGTGTGGGGCTCACACCGGGGACCTGCGTCCCCAGACCCCGCCATGCTCACACCGCCCGACACAGGGCAGGGCAGGGCTGCGGGAGCCGGCGTCCGGGCTGCCCCTTGCGAGAAACCAGCCCCCCCTGGAGGGGGCCCCTGCCGTGCCCTGCACTGCCACGAGGCTGCTCAGCGTGTCTACAACCCCCCGCGTGCACAAGTGACCGGTGGGTGAGCCCCGCCCTGCTCCACCGCCTCCTTGCCCCCACATCAGCCAGGGCCGCCCCTCACGCCACCTTCCGGGCCTAGCACCAGGGTGGCCCGCCATCCCCAGCCTTGCGCCCGAGTCAGCCGGCTCCCAAACCCTGCGCCTCCTCTCCAAACTCAGCACTGTGTGACCCTGGAAAAGTCACCTAACCTCTCTGTGTCAGCATCCTTGTCTGAACCCGCACACGGAGACAAACCCACCCCTCAGAGGGAGACCCTGGGATTAGGTGGCCCGCGGCTGGCAGAGGGCAGCCATCGCCCCCCCTGCTGTCTCCCCACCGACTCGCAGCCCCTCGAGGGCCCCCGCCACCCCCAGCCACCTGCGCCCAGGGCGGCCTCCCTGCACCCTGCCCACCCACTCGCACGCCGTCAGCCTCCAGCTCGAAGCCCCTCGCCTGCTCCAACCCTGCCCTGGCCCCTCCGGACACCCGTCCGCTTCCCGCGCCACCACGCAGCAAGGCTGCCCACCCTCTGGCCTCACCCACCCCCAACGCCCCGGTCAAGGCCCGCTAAGGCTTGCAGGACTTCGCCAGCTTCCTGCCATCCGAGCCTTAACCTGCAAGAGGCTGGGACAGCCCGGGCCTCCTCCCCTCTTCCCGCGGCCTCTGGGCGTTGCACACCCCGAGTGCCACAGGCCACCCCTGCTCTCAGACATCACTCCAGCGTCATCTGCCTCCCTTTGCCCTGCCCGCCCTTCCCGGGCCCCCCCACCTGTTCTGACACTGCTGCTCCGCAGCTTAGGGTCCCTCCTGACCCCAGGCTCTTCCTCTCACCCTGTATCAGACCCATTCACAAATTTTGCCCTAGGGCATCTGAAGGGCTCACCGGTCTCTCTCCCTCCTGCCGGTTCACCCCCTTCCAGCCCTCCCCACCCTGCATCCCCGCATCAGCCTTCTCCTCACTGCCTGTCGCCCCCCCACACACAGCGGCCCCCACCGTGCCGGCTCCAAACCTGCCAGAGGCCAGCGCATCCTGCCCTCGGCCCCACAGGCCTCCCGCTGGCTCCCCTGCCACGGGCCGTGTCCACATCTAGCTGCCCTCCCATCCCGTCCTTGCTGTCCTCGAGGGTCTGCCGCCGTCAGACACACCCCACGCACAGGGCTCGCCTCCCCCGCATGGACCGTAAGCTCCACGAGAGCGGGGCCCGCCCTGCGTGTGCGCCTGACCTCCAGCAGGTCCAGCAGGGGCTCGGGCACCGCCGCTGAGTGGCGCGGGACGTGGCGGCAGGGCCACACTCACCTGCACTCGCCAGGCAGGCTGCATCCCCCGTGGAGCAGGTTACACCCTTGCTTGCACACGGCTGTGGACAGAGAGCACGGGACGGCACCGCTGCAGCCAGCCCAGGCCCGCCCCTGCCTCGCCCGCGGCCCCGCCCCGCGTGGCCCCCGCACCTTCCTTGCACTCTTTGCCCATCCAGCCGTCCATGCAGGCCTTGTTGCCGTACTGGTCGCAGGTGTAGTGGCCGAAGAAGTCATTGCGGGGCCGGCAGAACTTGTTGCAGGTGGCGCTGTAGTAGTTCTCGTCGCAGCGCACACGGATCTGCAGCTCCAGGTGGGCCACGTGGCCGCTGAAGTGCAAGCTCTTCCAGCGGTCCTCGGGGTTGATCATGCCGGCATGCGACATCCGCTCGATCAGTCGCTCCTCTTGGGGAGGCAGCGGAGTCAGCACAGGCTGGAGAGACCAGCCCGGCCGGGGCGAGTGGGCAGCAGAGCCAGGACAGTGGGGACGCCGGCCGGGCCCAGCCCCCGCCCCCAGGCCCTGCACTCCTGCTCCCACCCGCACGCAGAGGGTCAGCGAGGGCCCTGCGTCCCCACACGGCACAGGAGAGGCTCAGCTGTCCTGCCCCCTCTCCTGCACTGTGACTGGCACCTGCCTCCTCTCGGACCCCGAGACAGGCACGGACTCAGCGACCCGGCATCCGTCTGAGCCCAGGATGGGGTCTCGCTCTGCCACAGCACCATGGCTCACAGCAACCTCCAACTCCGGGGCTCAAGCATCCTCCTGCCCCGGCCTCCCGCGTCGCTGGGACTGCGTGTGAGCACCGCCACACCCGGCTACTCTTTCTATTCTTTATGGGGACGGCGTCTCACTGTGTTCCCCAGGCGGGTCTGGGACTCCCGGGCTCAAGTGATCCTCTCGCCTCGGCCTCCCAAAGTGCTGGGATTACAGGCGTGAGCCCCTGGGGGTAAGGAGGTGTCCCCAGCTGGTGACGCTGGGTACACAGTCTGTGACACCAATTCCTACACTTCTGGACAAGTTTGGAACTTTCCATGATAAAAGGTTAACGACCCTCCAGACCTCATGTCTCCCACCTCACCAGGCAACGGCTGCCCCTCGCTGCCCCTGTCCCAGCAGGCCCCATCAGGCCCAAGCTGCTAAGGGCCCCGATGGCCTCCTGGGGCGCTCGGCCTGCCTCTCCCACTGCCACCTCTTCCCAGGAACACCCTTGCCCTGAGCTGCCCGGGGTTCCCGTGGCGGCTGCTCTAGCCCGGCCCCTCCCCCCAAAATCCCTACCCTGTGAGCGGTCACCTCGCCTCTCTCACCACGTCCCACCCGGCAGCCAATCCTGCGCCTCCACCTCCTCTGAGAGCACCCGGAGCTCCCCGGCCCTGCAGGCCGCCCCGGTCCACTGGTCTCCTCCTGGCGCTACGGTCCAGCGGCCACGTGGCAGCCTGAGCCTCCCGCTCCGGGGAGCCAGCACCCCCAGCCCGCGGCACAGCAAGCTCACTCCGCCTCAGGCCTTTGCACGGGCTGCCCCTCTGTCCTCCATGGGAACCCCCTCCGCCTCACTACACGGGCCCTCCACAGCGCCACACAGGCAGCCGCCAGGCCCCTTGTTTCAGGACAGACGGGCAGAGAGGAGGCCGTGAAGCCCAAGAGCCACTCGAGGGTACCCCACTCCACTATGACACTCACACGGGCCCCCAAAGAACATGCCCAACAGGAGGACAACATGGATGAAGCCAGGACTGGGGAGACAGACACCATGCACACAGCTCTGCAAACCATAAACACGGCAGAGCTTCCTGGCAGCCAGAGCAAAAAGGGAAACAAGCACATGAGAATCCTTGCGATAAAGAAAGGCTTTATCCTCCACAGGCAAAGGACCAAGACCCTGGCTACATGCACCCCTAGGGCGAGGGGGGCCAGCCTCCCAGTGCTCTTGGGGGACCACGTGGCCTGAGGCTTACTCACCATTTGGGGTGGTGTCGTTGTCCCAGTCCCAGGCCTCCACGATGAGAGTGAAGGAGCGCTGCAGACACGGAAGGGGCCAGTCAGGTGCCCGAGGCCCCCACCTGCCCGCCACTGCACTAGGAGGGCCGGGGCCCAGCGCTGCCCTCTGCCCCCAGGCCTGCTGGGCATGGCATCTCCTCCCCAGCAGGGCCCCCCGTAGCACCCTCCCCCATCCTCAGGCCACGTCTCCTCCACAGACTCCAGGATGACCCAGCTGGAGGGACAGGGACTGCCCCCCACCGCCACGCAGGCTCAGGGGCTTGGGGGCTCCGCTCATGGGCTCCCCGGGGCCCACACCCAGCCTGCCCCGAGCGGGCTCGCGTCAGCACAGTGTGGAGGGAAGTGACTCGGGCAGAGAAGTGGGCAGAGGCTGGAGTGGCCATGGACAGGGGTCCAGCGGGTGGCCCAGGACCAGTTTTGAGTGGCAACACCCCTCGGTGCCTCACTGGGATGTGACACACGGCAGGGAACGTGGGGTCCTGCTACAAGCCCACCCAAGAGGGACGACGCCCTGTCGCCCTGCCAGGTGTGCCCCCACCAGGTGCAGGGCTGGCCGGCAGAGCACCTACCAAGAGGCCCCGTACACAGCGGGTGCACGGTAAGCCCCAGAAACGAAGGAGCAGGAGGGGCCCTGCTGCACGGATGGGGAAACTGATGCCCCAGAAGCCCCAGGGACTGCCCAGCACGGTCTCAGCCCGTGGCTGCCTTGCCCCTCTCCTCCAGCACATCTGCCCTTGCACCCCGGTCCCCGTGATGGGGTGATGCTGCCAGCTGCCACTGAGCAACACAGGGCCCGCCCCTGCCAGGAGCCAATCCGAGCCTGCCGGGAGCAGCCCACGGAGCCCTTGTAGCCCAGAGCACATGTTCAGACGGGAGGGACCCCCGGCACACACCGGGGACCGCGCCTCTCCCCTCGCTGCCCAGCATCGGGCACCCCTGCAGCCACAGCCGTTAAGCAGCTCACTGCCCAGGGACCCCCGCAGCCACTGACAACACGCTGACCACCCCTGCACCCGACCACGCCCGCCCCTGGCCCTGCATCCACCCGGCGGGGCCTGTGGGGCAGGGTGGGCCTGAGCCCCCGGCCTGCTGGGGGCCTGCCGAGAGCGCACGGCACCAGGGGGCATCTGAGCAGCCCGTCATCTGGCCCCAAGGCCTGGCTGTGCTGAGGACAAGCACATGTCCTCACTGAGGCCTCGGGTCCCCACCCTGGGCCGTCCCCAGCCTCACTCGCCCAGCCCAGGCCAGGCCCGGCCAGCCCAGTACTGCCCAGCAGGCTATGCCCCACCACCCAGCCCCTCCCCCGCCCACCCTGCTGCCTGCCACACCCGGCTCACTCGCAGCCTGGGCACCCCTTCCCGGTCCCCCAGCCACGCCTCCAGCTGCGAGCGTGCCCACCTCAGGCCCACGACACTCTCCCACCCTGGCTTTGCTCCTGGCCAGGCCTACGCTGGAGACCCTCCCCTGGGCGCTGCCTCCCAGACACGCCGGGGACGGCCACAGGACCTCACCTCCACCTTGGCGCACGGGCGGGATGCGGGAGCCATCCCGACCCCCTTCTAGAACCCTCCCTGGCCACATGAGGCTACCGCCAGGCCCTCAACCCCAGCGCTCAGTCTCCCTTAAACTCGGCTCCCCACACCCGCCACAGCCGTCCCCCGGCTCCTGCCCTCCTCCCAGCCGTCCCCAGCACGCCGGCCCCGTCCACCCAGAAGGCCACCCTCCCCGGCCGCGTCCTCCCTCGCTCCTGGGGACAGAGGAGCACCCAGCTCCGTCCCTGGCTTCACCTGTTCGCTTGCCCACACGTGGCGTGGGGGTGATGGCCTGCACGCTGGGGGCTCAGGGGACGCGGTGGGCAGAGGCGCCAGGGCAGGCCTTGGAGGGTGCCCGGAGTGACCGTTCCACGCAGAAGGAGCGGGGCCAGGCCGGGCACACACGGCACGTGGCACAGAGTGGGGTCACACTGGGCACACACCGCACATGGCACAGAGCGGGGCCACGCTGCGCAGGGCCAGGCCTGGGCACACTTCGTCGCTGATGCCAGCCAGACGCTGGCTGCTGGGGTCTGCGTAAGGTCTGGGGCCACCAAGGTTTCAACAACAGACGGGAACCAGCAGGAGCAGGGAGCTGGCGGTGGGCCCAGGGTGCGACAGTGAGGCCAGGCTGGCCCGAGACCCCCATGAGGGGGGCAAGCCCACCGGCCAGGGCAGGCGGAGGAAGGCCCAGGCCCGGACTCTGGGATGCACAGGGAGCTCCTCCTGGCTCCCAGGAAACCCCACACCAGCCGCTCAGGTAGGATTACCGCCACCTTGGCCCGAGCCCAGGGCTCTGGTTACCTGCTCCCAGGGGGACATGCGCCCGCCCGCGAGGGCCCCACCGCCCGCCAGCTGGGGTCCCTGCACCTGGACGGCAGGAAGTCATCCAGGGAGAACCTGAGCTGGCCGCGGGCGGCACCTGCAGGCCTCACCCACCTGCCGGCCCTCCCAGCTCCTGGCCCTCTCCTTCCCCAGACCGGCCCCCAGGACTCAGTTTCCTCCCCTGTGAACAGCACCCTCTCGTCCCTGTCCTTCCTCCCTGGTGGGCCGTGGTCTGGGACAGGGCTCTGTCGACCCCAACCCTGCACGGCAGCACGGACAACGGGACCTGGGCTGGCTGGCAGGGGTGCCATGCCCTTCTAGGGCTGGGGCTGGGGCGTGTGGGACCGTGGGGACTGGGGCAGGTCAAGACCCACCCCCCGCCTAGGCTCCCTGGCAAGCAGGGAGGAGCTGCTCCCTCCTCCCGGGCCTGACCCACCCCCACTGCACAAGCCGAACCCTGGACTGCACCTCCTCACCCTCCGCCTGCCTCCTCCCAGCCCAGACGGGGAGGAGGCAGCAGCTTGACATGAATAAAAGGCCGACAAAGGGCCAGATGTGCCACCTCTTGGCCCAGGGCATTCCAGACATCCTGGGTCAAGTGCACCCCATGTCCCAGGCCAGCGCTACCCCCAGCCTGCTGTCCGGCCGAGGCTCCAGCCTGGTTTCTTCCCCTCAGCATCCTGCAGCCACCCGCCCCCTGCGGAGCCCAGCACTTGGTACCGGCGCCAGGAGCTCTAAGCACAGATACGTTTCCTGAAACCTGAGCTTCTGAGAGGCCCAGGCCTCTGCCGCCATTGTCACCCGAGGGGGAGGGGGAGGGGTGATCCCCCCCAACAGGGCTCCAGGCCCCAGGGCCACAGCAGGAGACCACAGGCCCAACCCACATGGAACCCAGTCGCAGCTCCACACCAGAGACCAGCCGGGGCTCTGCCCGGGTGCACCCACCCAGCCCCTGGGTGCAGGGCCCCCAACAGGGAACAGGGTGGTGGCCGAGGGTCTCCAAGCATCTCCTCACACTGAGCTGGGATCATACAGCAAAGCCCAGGTACAGCTGGGGCTTTGGGGACAGGGATCTCGCTCAGGTCTGCATTCCGAGGATGGGGACCCTGCTCAGGCCTGAGGTCTGGGGACAGAGACCCTGCTCAGGCCTGGGGTCTGGGGTCAGGGACCCCTCTCAGACCTGCATTCTAGGAACAGGGACCCCGCTCAGGCCTGGGGCCTGGGGACAAGGACCCTGCTCAGGACTACATTCTGGGCACAAAGACCCCACTGAGGCCTTGGGTCCAGGGACAGGGATCCCGCTCAGGTCTGAGGTGTGGGGACAAGGACCCTGCTCAGACCTACATTCTGGGGACAGAGACCCCACTCGGGCCTGCATTCCAGGGACAGGGACCTTGCTCAGGCCTGGGTCATGGGGACAGGGACCCCACTCAGGCCTGCATTCCAAGGATGGGGACCCTGTTCAGGCCTGAGGTCTGGGGACAGGGACCCCAGTTCTCCTGGGGTCAGGGGGCTGGGGACTCCAGCTGGCACCTGGGATTATAGAGATCCTTGTCTCCCCACCACAACCTCCAGCTCAGGCCCCGTCCTGGCTCCCCGGAGACCCCCATTGGCTCAGCCCACAGAGCCAAGACCCCACAGAGCTGTCTGAGAGGGCCCCCAAGAGCCACGATGCCCTCCGGCCCCTGCTGCAGACCCTAGCACGCTGTAGCCTCGCTCCGCCGTGCCCCCAATCCTCCACAGGCCAAGGACAGCCCTCCCGGCCTCCTGGGAGCCACTCTGCCCGGCAGCGAAAGCCCCCACACCAAAGATGTAAGCAGGACTCCTGGCGCGTAAGGCAGGCAGCCGGCACGGAGCAAGGCAGAGACTGCCCTGAGTCCCCAGACAGGACCTAGGGTCCCACTAGGAAGACGTGGGCAGAGTGCGGCGGTGGGCCCCAGTGTGCAGAGGGGAGGCCCTGGGGTGGGGGGAGGGGTGGGGAGGAGGCCGGGGCCACAGCAGCCCCAGCCCCAAGCTCAGGAGGAAGCAGAAGGGCCTTGCACCTCACACCTGCGAAGGGCAGCCCCGGTGACCCCAGGCACAGAGCCCTGCCAAGGCCCCACGGCAGCTGGATGGCTGTGTCCACACCCCGCCAGACACCCCGACTGGCATTCACAGCCCTGACAGGCCACAGAGCCCCGCCAGCTTCCCACCCCCCTTGGTGGGGCAGCCCTGCCCTGACCCCCAGTCCCCTGCCCGCATGCTGGACAGCCCGTGGGGAGGGGACGGGAGGGGAGGGACTGGGCGGGCCTGGGAGCCAGGCTGGGGCATCAGCGGAGCCTGAGCTCGGACCCTGAGCTCGGACCCCTGCAGTTCCCTCCAGCCCCATGAGGCCCCGTAAAAAGGCGCCAGGAGGAAAGCCCTAGAACCTCCTCCTGGCAGCCCTGGACCTCAGGGATCCCGAGCTGTCAGACACAGGGTCCACCCCAGGCCACCTCTACACCTGCAGGGCCCCACCCAGCCCACCTCTCCCCACAAGCCCAGATCCATGAGGGGACCGTGCTCCGTGCACAGCTCCCTCCGGAGCCCAGCGTGCACACGCCCTTCCGGAACGCGTTTGCCCCCGAGGCTCGCGGCTGGGCTCCCTGGCTCCTGGATGCCAGGAGGGGGACCAGCTAGGCCAGGCCCTGGCTGCACAGTCGCGGCCAACTGCTGCCCACCCTGCTGCTCCCCCAGCCAGCAGGGCCCCTCGAGCCCACTACCCACCAGGCCCTGGAGGAAAGCCCCCTGCGTCCCCAGCCGAGGGCCCCACGCCTCTCCAAACCCTCTGGGCTACATGCTACACCCACAGCACAGTCGCACTGGCACACACACGTGGGCAAACGCAGCCTCTGTCCTGCCAGCTACAGGCCAGGCACCAGGGCCATACCGACCTCCTGGGGGGCATCGGGGGTGGGGCCGGGAGCAGAGGGCAGCCCGCTGGCAGGTGGCACCCGGTGGCAGGTGGCCTCCACCTCTCCACATCCAGACCCTGGGCACCCGCTCACGGAAGCTGAGCCTGAGACCAACACACAACGGGACCCACAGGTCACAGACGACACAACGACCCCAGCCCCCTGAAACCAGGTCAGGGTGCAGAGAGCGGCCTGGGCCACCTGCAGAGGCCGGGGCGGGAGGGTCATTCACAGGTCAGGGGTGGCAGATGTCCGTGCAGAGCCCAGACCGCTTACCCTCCTTCCACAAGGCCCTCCTCACACCCCTGCTCCGGGGAGCCAGGAGTCCCCACCGGTCCTGGGCAGGTCCCCCCCCACCCTCCCAGCTGAAGCCACCCCCTCATTCCCCAGAGAGACCGGAGACGGGAAAAGCCTTGCGTCCCCAGTCGTAGCCAAGCGCAGGTCCCAAACGCGCCCCAGCTCACGGGACGGAGCTCGACTTGCAGCAAGCTGGGGCAGTGTGGCCGCGGGGCAGCCACCGACAGAGCGGAAATACCAGGGCACTGGCATCACCGTGCCAGGTCCGTGCCCGCAGCCAGGCCGCACAGCAGAAGAGAAAGACCAGGGCTGCCCCCCAAACACACGGATGCCCCCACGGCCCCAGCCCCCCACCCGGGGCAGGCTCCTGGGGCATTTGAGAGGATCGGCTTCGAGCAAGCTGGAGAGAGAGAAGCGGCCCCAGGGAAGGCCGGGGCCTGCCTTGGCCCATCCCACACCCGGCGGCCCGTGGGGCACAGAGCCACGGGCGACGCGCTGGCCGCCACATTCCTCCAAGGCCTCCCTGCCCCCACACCCACTGCTGCCAACTCGAGCAGAAAACACATCCTCAGGTAGCGATTTGGAGCTGTGCTGGCTCGGGCCCAAGTGCAGATGACAGGCTGCGGGCCCTGCTCAGACCTGCCCGCCGCACCGTCGTGGGGCGAAGGGCTGGGCTCATCCCAACTGCCCCCCCACGCCTAGCCTGCCTTTGCCACCTCCAGGACACAGTCTCCACCCTTAGGCCCTGCGGTCAAGGGATACCCACCTGGGCGCTCGAGGGCAGGGGTACCGCCAGAAGGGCCCAGCCTGCTTCGCTCAACACACGGGCGCTCAGGAAGGGGCGCGGATGGGGCAAGAAGCAAGGCAGCCCGGCCGGGCTGAGCAGGGTGAGGCCTAGACCCGGCCCAGCCTCCCACAGGGGAGGCCCTGCTGGTCCAAACTGGGCCGGGCCTGGCCCCAGGTCCAGTCTCTTTCAGGACCAGGGTGCCAGGTGGACACAGTCCTGTGCCTCTCACTGGCTGAGAAGAATGGGCCCTGGGGTCACTGCCTGGCATCCTGCTTCCTCTGCCCACTAATCACAGGCCTGCAAGGACACGTCGCCAGCCCCCGTGGCTCCCCCAGCCCCACCTGGCTGCCCGGCCTGTTCCTCCTCGCCTCTCCCCCCAACTCCAGGCCCGCAGCACAGCCACCGCCTAGGCAGGTGACTACCCTGAGGACCAGGGCCATGCCCCGCTTCCGGAAGCAGTCAGCTCCCTGCCTGCCTGCCTGAGCCAGGCCTCCCACACCGCCAGGGCCGCCGCACGGATGACGCCTGTCTGCCACCGAGGCTGACCCCACTCCCACCAGCGTGCCCAGGCCCGGGCTCCTGCCTGACTGACCATGCCCAAGGGAGACCAGACACCCCCGATTCAGCTTCCAGCCCTCCAAAAAGCCAACCAACGGGACGATGCCACATAGGGTCACAGCGCCAGAGACCCACCGTTTCCTCTGCTGGGGGATTTCGTGCCAGCAGCAGGGGCTTCCGCGACACTCAAGCGTGAGGCCCCCTCCCCCGAGCCCAGGTCCCCCGACTCCCGCCCTTGCCCTCGGGCATCCAGGAAACTTCGGCGGGCACAGGCTGGCCGCGGTCCCGGGCGGCTCCGCCGGGGCCTGCCCCGGACCAGCCCCAGCACGCGCGGCGCACATGCCTCCGCGGCCCGCCCGGCCCGGCGCCGCCCCCCGCCTCCCCGCCCGACAGACACGCGCAGGGCGACGCAGGCACACGCCGCGGCCGCCGCCCCACCCCCGCCGCGACCCCCGCGCCCCCGCGCCCCCCGCGCGCACACGTGGCCGGGTGCGGACCGGGCCGCAGGGCACGCGCCCTGGGCCGCCCGCCGCGCGGCGCCCCCTGCCGGCCCCGCCCGCCTGGGCGCGCGGCCCGCACGCCGGGCCCGGCCGCAGGTGCGGAGCGCGGCGGGCAGCCGCGGGGCAGGCGCGGGGAGCGGGGCGCGGGGCGCGGGGGAGGGGAGGGCTGGGACGCGGGGGAGGGGCGCACGTACCGGCCAGGCGAACTGGAAGGGGATGACGACGAGGCCCGGGTTCTGGTCGCCGCCAGCCCGGGCCCGCGCCCGCGCTCGGTCCCCCGCAGCGCCCGCCGGCGGCAGGTAGAAGGAGTTGCCGCCCAGCACGGGCGTGGCGCCGTGGCCGTAGCTGCAGGGCCCCGTGGGCGTCACCTTGGCCTGGTACTCCTTAAGGCACACGCGCACGTACGTGTCGCACTCGTCGTGGCCGCAGCCCCCCGCGCGCGTCGTCTGGCCGTCGCCGTCACAGCAGGCGCCGCTCAGCAGCTCCCCGTTCGCGTTCCGCAACGCGCTCAGCTGCAGCTCGAAATAGCCCATGGGCCGCGCCGCCTAAAAATAAGGCAGCGGAGAGCCGAGGGAGGTGCGGGCCGGGGTCGGGGCCGGGCGCCCGGGGTGGGGACGGGGCCGGGGTCCAGAGCGGTCGCCCAGAGTGGGACACGGGCCCGCCACCCCGCCCCCACCCAGCCGCGCCCGCCCCGAGCCCCCGCTGCGGCGCGCAGCCTCGAGGGCTCCCGAGCGGCGGCTGCGGCCGCAGGCGGTGCCCGCCCGGCCCCGAGGGGCCGCCCGGCGCGCCCAGTCCGCACCCCCGCCGCCGCCGCGGCGCCCGCTCACCTGCACCCAGAGCGCCAGCAGCAGCAGCAGCAGCAGCAGCCGCCCGGCCGGGCGCCCCCGGCCCCGCGCGCTCATCGCCGCCCGACCCCGCCCGCCGGCCCCGCCGCCGCCGCCGCCGCCCGCGCCCGGCTCCGGGCCGCCGCCGGCCCCCCAGCGCCCGCCCGCCCGCCCTCCGAGCGCCGGCGGCGGCAGCGGCAGCGGCGGCGGCGGCGGCGGCGGCGCGGGCGGGGTCGGGCGCAGCGCCGCGGGCCTCGGCGGCGGGCGGCGGCGGCGGCGGCTCCGGCTCGCTGGCGGCGGCTCCGGCGGCCCGGCCCGGCTCCGGCCCGGCTCCCACCCGGCGGCGGCGGCGGCGGCGGCGGCGGCGGCGGCGGCGGCGGGTCCCGGCTCGGCTCTGCGCGCCCGCGCTCCAGCCCCGCAGCCAACAAGTTCGGGACGAGACTGACAGCTCGCTCGCCCATTCGTCACCCGCGCACCTGCATATGCATGAGGGGGCGGGCCGCGCTGCGGGGTGGGGCCGCGCCCGGGCGCCCCGCTTTAAAGGCGGCCGAGGGCGCCGCCTGGCAGCGTAGGGCCGGCGCGCCCCGCGGGGCCGCGGCCGGGGTAAGGCAGGGGCTGCGCCGCAGCGCCCCCTCCCGCGTCCCGCAGCAGGCTGGGCGCCCCCGCGGTCGCCGCCGCCGTCCCTCCCGTCAGCGCGCCACCGCCGCGCTGCGCGCCGTCCCAGCGGAGACGCCGCCGCCGCACAAGCGCAGCCCCGGGGCCAGCGCGGGACCGGCCCCCGCGTCCCGGCGACTCCCCCGCTCCGGCCGGCTGCAGGGGGCGCTGCTCCCCGCCTGTGACCCGGCCTCGGCTCTCCGCGGCGCGCCGGTCGCGCGGCCAGTCAGCAAGCGCAGGGCGGCGCTGGCGCGGAGGTCGCCAGGCCATGCCCTCAAGGAACGCCCAGGACACAGGTCCGGGCTTGGGGAGCAGGGCCAGGAACCAGGGGGACAAAGGCCGCCAATGCATGTCCTGAGGGCTGCCTTGTCGCCAAGCCCCCAAGCCCCCAAGCCCACCCTCTGCAGTCCCCTCGTTGCCCTCTCCCTGCTCCTCTGCACCCTCGATACCAGGGCAAACGTCCCCTCTCCACTGAGCAGGGCTGGTCACCTGGGCGGTTAGAGATCCCCGTGTGATCCAGAGGGTCCTCCCCACCCCACCACACAATAAGTGAGCAGTGCAGCCCCCTGCCTGAAGCAAGTCCCTTCCACCCTGGGCTGGGGTGGGGCCCTGGAGGGCTTCCTGGAAGGAGAGAGCTCTGGAGGCACAGGTGCTGCCCTGTGCAGCGGCGGGGGCAGGGCAAGCTGGACACAGGCACAGAGGCACTACCCTCTCTCCCCAGAACGTGCCAGTGCAGCCTGCATAGGGAACCAATGCGCCAGGAATGCCCCCCACGCAGGGGTCACCTGCCTCATCCCTTTTTGGCAGCCCCGACCAGCTGGGGGTGCGTCTCCCATAACCATCTCACCGGCTCTGCTCACTCAGGGCCCGCCAGCACCCGCACCTCCCGGGGCCTAGAGGCAGGTAGGCCGGGTGGGGTTAAACACGAGCCAGGCACAGCCACACACAGAGACCCCCGCCAGATATGGGCACTGGAGCAGTGTTCAGAGCCCGGCTGTGGCTTTCTGCCTGCAGGTGGAGGGGTCCCCCGAGGAGATGCCTCCTCTCCTCAGCTTTAGCAGGGGGTAGGGGGCAGGTACCCGGGTGCTCAGAAGAGGGAGGACGCCGGCTCCAGAGACCAGGGCTCCATCCCTGCCTGTGCTCACTGCCCCCCTACCCCAGGATGCTCCGGTGCCTCTGGTAGCAGACCATAAGGCCAACACGGGTGGCTGGGACCCGGAGGGTGCCCAGGGTCAGCCAGGCAACAGCTGAGAAGAGCACTTGTCCAGGCATGACCCCAGGGAGGGCCTGTGAGAGGACTGTGGCCCCTGGAGGCTGCTGGTGAGACCAGAGTCTTCCTGCTAAAACCAACAGGGGCCCTGACAGCTGCTGAGCTGGGGTGGGCTGCAGTGACTCAATGTGCACAAAGACCCCTGGCTGTGGGGCGGGGGGCCCAGGGGCGAGGCAGGGCAGGGCCGAGGGGGTTGTTCCAGAATAAGAGACGGAACCAGGGAACAATTCCTCCAGGGCCCCTCCCTGGTCCACCTCGCACTTCCTGCTCCCGGCGAGCCGGAGGAAAGGATGGAACAGGCCGGCTCATTCAACGGTGTGGCTGGCTGACGGCGGCTGGTGCGCAGCCTGGTCCTTGAGCTGCTGCCTCCAGCCAAGGCTCCCCCAGCTCTGCGCTGCTCAGCCTGGAGCCCCCAGGGACGGGTGCTCTCGCCACCCCAGCACAGCTCCGCCTGGTCTGGCTGCTGCCTCCGTGGAGCCCTGCCCGCAGGCCTGCCCGGCAACACAGGAGATGGCGGCCTGGCCCCATCTGCCTCCCTCCAGGCCCTTTGGGTACGAGGCTGGGTCCCTGTGGCCCAGGGCACCACCCCAGGGGCACAGAAGCCCCCTCCCTCTCAGGGTCCCCTTCTCCATCCTCCCAGGAGCACAGCCTGGACCTAATGCCATCCAGGAGAGGATCACGGTCAGGAAGGTGGCCACGCCTGCCCTCGGGGAAGAGGGTATGGGGGCACTGTAGAGGGGGACCCTCCCTCCTGGCGTCCTCTCCCTGCACGGATTTCTGCAGCCCTTGGGCAGAATTGCCAGGGGGGCTGGACCCTGCAGGTGCATTGCCAGTGGCAGCAGTGGGAGCCGTGGCCCCCGCAGATTTCCAGTGGCTCATCTGCCTCCCTGGTGCTGTACCTTGCTGGAGTCGGGAGGTTGGGGGCCAGCGGGGGCCAGGGCTCCAGTCTCCACCCTCACCAGGCCAAGCCACCCCTTCTTTTCCAGGAAGGGCCCACATCATTGTCCTGAGGCCCTCAGCCTCCCAGCCCCACCTGCCCGCAGCTGCCTTTCTGAGCCCCCCGACAGCAGGGCCTCGCATGCTCTGAGGGGGGGTGTTCAGCCTGTGCTGCAGAAGGCACAGGGTGGGGGCATGCTTGAGGGGGACCAGGCAGGGGACCAGGCTGCAGGGGTTTGGACAGAGCCACCAGGCTCGGAGTGAGCTGTGCTTCCGTCCGCGTCCTGCCGTGCTAAATATAGCAGACAGGGAGGGGAGTTTCCGGTTACAGCCCCCCCCTGCCCCCCCTTGCCGGGAAATCAATGCCAGCTCCATAAGGCCAGCAGTGGTGCCTGCTGACCCGCCCATCGGGCTGCAGAGCAGAGTGAGGGGCTGGACTGCATCCAATCCAGGTGCCCTGTGCCATGTCCCCACCCGCCCAGAGCCCTGCCCCCCATGGCCACCATCGGTCCCTCCGAGGCCGTGGGCAGCACCTGCAGGTCAGCCCAGAGGGCCGGGGAGCTCGAGGCAGGCATCGTGCGGGCTGCAAGGGAGGGAGGCACAGCGGGGTGGCCCGGGGCTGGCAGAACTGTCCCTTGCATCCCGTCCTGTGAATGCTGGGGCGTCCCCTGGGCAGGGTGAAGCTGAGGCTGGCCAGGACCCCGCCATGGCACAGCCTATGGACACCCCACACACCTGAAGGCCTCTCCCCAACAGCCCCGTCTCTGGCCCGGCCTGGTGCTCACGGCGCCACCTGGGCCGCAGCCGCATTTGCATACAGGTGGTGCTGCCTGTGTGGGCCCCTGCGGCACAGCCTCCTCCAGTGCCAGGTCCACCCGGGAGCTGGCCAACACCATGCTGGGTGAGTGCCAGGGTCAGTCCCTGCCTCCCTGTGCCACTCTGTGGGGCGCAGAAGCCCCCTCCCTCTCAGGGTCCCCTTCTCCGTCCTCCCAGGAGCACAGCTGGGACCTAATGCCGCCCAGGAGAGGATCTCGGTCAGGAAGGTGGCCACGCCTGCCCTCGGGGAGGTCAGAGGGATGTGCCCAGCAGGAGGGCAGCAGGGCAGGGGCTGGGGGCTCCATGCTCCATCACATGAAGCGCCTGCCGGCCTGAGCTCAGCGGGCGGGGTGGGACTGGGGAGTGCAGGAGAGCAGGCATCCCCGCCATCTCAGCAGCATGCCCTCCTGCCACCTCTACCGCGCCGGGGACCTGGGGGGCAGCTGCATGCATCTCACGCAGCCCGACCCTCAGGGCAGGCCAGAGGGCAAGGCCAGGGCACACAGGGCGGGGCGCTCGGGGCTTGCGGGCCACCCCACACACAGGGCGGCTGAGCCCCCAGTCTGGGCTGCTGGGCCAGGCTGAGGCAGTCTGCAGCGTGCCCGGGGCATGGCCTGGGCTAGGGCCACGCCAACACCACTGGCCCCGTGTCCCCACCACGTGCCGGCCCCTCCTCTTGGGACAAGGCTGCGGGCACTGCTACGTGCTCTGCAGGTCAAGGGCCCAGGCGCAGGGAGGGTTGCTGGGGGCATCCGGCTCCTGGAGGGGCTCTAGCCGCCCCGTCAGGATGGGGACCCTCTCTTGCCCCGGGGTAGGGGCACACTCTGCAATGTGCGGCCAGTGGAGCTGTCCCCACCTCCTCTCCACTCTGGAGGGTGAGGGCGGGTTCTGCCACCTCTCCTGGGAACACAGTTCATCCTGTGACCCAGTGACCTGCAGGCCCAACCCCAGGCCTGCCACCTGCCCGCCCTGAGTGCCTGGCCTGGCCGAGCCCCAGGCCCAACCCCTCCTTGAGGGGACAGGACGCCCAGTCTGGCCCTGCACAGCCCCACCTGCTCTCCGGGGCCCCCAACCAGCCTGGCTTGGTCCTGTGCTCCCCGACAGCTGCTGCAGTACGGCTGGGGGCACCCATGGAGCCTGCAGCGCCCCAGAGCTCATCTCAGGGAAGAGCTGCCGCCCCGCCCCTCGCCCGGTCCCCTGGAAGCCAGTCGGAGGCTGGAGCTATGCAAGCCTTTATTGGGTCTGCAGGGTGGGCAGCCAGTGGCCACCTCTGCCCAGGCCCCCTGGAGTCTCACCGGAGACCCAGGCTGGGGGCCACCTGGCTGCGGAACCAAGAGATGCCAAAGATAACCCCGAGGGTCTTGGGGATGTCCGGGTCATCCGCGAAGGCCTGAGCGGCGTCCAGGGGCAGGTGCACGACCTCGATGAGCTCACCCTCCTCGGCCAGGCCCCCGCCCCGACCGCTGCGCTGGGCATCCGTCACCTCTGCGTAGAACATGGTCTGTCTGGAGCCAGTCAGTCCCACTCCAGACCTACGGGTGAGACAGGGTCTGCTGAGCCACCACGGCAGCCCCGCCAGCTACCCCTGTCCCCTCCACCGGCCTCCCACCCCCTCCACTCCACTCCTCCCAATGCTCTGGTGGGCGGGACGCTGGGATACCCCCTCCCATGCCAGGGGGTTATGTCAGACCACGGAGGGTTTTGCAGATGTGATTAAGGACCATGATCAGTTGACGTGAGGCAGCTGAAAGGGACAGTCTCCTGGCAAGCTCTCCAGGGAGGTTTTCGGGTTCAGAGATGGATTCAGAGAGTCCATCCTGCCGGCCCTGAAGGCAGAGCGACCCTCCACGCTGGCAGTGGCCACGGGTAGGGGCCTGCAGGCAGCCGCTAGGAGTGACAGTACCCTGCCAACACTCAGTGACGGGACAGGCCCCCACTCACACAGCCCCCCGCACCCTGCTGAGACCGCAGACCTGGCAAGGCTCAAGCAAAGGACCCCACTCACAGGCAGACTCCTGAGCCCCAGAAACTGTGAGGCTGCCAGCAGGACATGTTTGAAGCTACTAAGTCTGTGGCAGGCCCCTGTCCCCACTCCTGCTGGGCCAGCCAGAGCCCCGCCCGCACCTAGGGCCCAGGCTGCCCGGCAGGTGAGGACAACAGCCTGGCACGGCCTGTGCCGGGAGCGCTCCCCACTGGGCAGGGCCAGGGCTGGCGGCAGCATGTGCCGCGGTGGCCTGGCGTGAGGTAGGGTGGCAGTGAGGGCCCAGGCCCGGGTCCAGCGGTCCTGGCTGGAGAGGGGTGAGGAAGTGCCCTCCCTCGGTGGGCAGTGGCCAGGCGAGGCGGCCCCCACGCTGAGGCAGCAGCGCACGTGGGTGGGCAGGACCCAGAGGGGACGGCTGGCCAAGAGGACCGGGCAGCAGGGGCCAGGCTGGGCTCCAGAATAGGAGGGGTGGGCTCAGTGTAGACTTGGGGGGCAGGAGGAAACAGGGGGTGTCTGGGGAGATGTCCAGAGTGAGGGAGCCCTGGTTTGCCCCAGGTGTCGGGGGACAGGTGCCAAGGCCAGCCAGAGGCCTGCGGGCTGGGGGCTGCCCCCAGAGATGTGCCCAACACACAGGAGCAGATGTGAGTCTCCCCACCCCCAGGAGACCGATCCGCCCCGGCAGCTTCCCCGCCCTGCGCCCTTACCCCTGACCCTTCCTGACAGCCCATTTCCGGCTGCGCTCTGGATGGGAGGGGCAGCCAGTGGGGGGTCCAGTCCTGTGTCCTGCGCTTGGGGAGGGGACGACCCAGCCTCTGGCCCAGGCCAAGAGGAACATGCCCAGCCAGGCTGCACAACGCCTCCCTCATGGTCCTAATGTCACGGCCCTCGCTGGGTGCCCTACGCCTTGTCACCTGTGACTGGCAGGTGAGTGGCCTGGCTCACCTACAGGGCTGCAGACAGGGAGCCACAGGCCCTGCTATAGGATGGGGGGGGCCCACTGTCTGTCCAGCCCCCGTCAGGCCTACAGGAACAGGTGCCTTGCCCTCTACTCCGCCCAACCTCCAGTCCCCCCTCCCCAAAGCCACACCCTCCTCTCCGAAATGCAGGTCTGAGCAGATGTTCACTGCCCAGAACTCTCCGTGGCTCCCTAGCACCTTCGAGATCAGGCCACGGCCCAGAGGCCCTGCCTAAGAACCCCTGCAGCCAAGGCTGCTAGGCCCCTCCTCCCCGAGCCTTTGCCTCGCAGCCCTCCGCCGGGACTCCCCCTCAGACTCACCGCCCGGGAGGACCTCGACCTCCCTGGGCGCCTCCCACCTGCCCTCCATCCAGCCTGCCCCGCAGCCGCCCACCGGCAGCACCTCCTGGAGGCCAGGCCCCTGGGACCCTCCCCGCCCCAGCACGGCAGGCCAGGAGGTTGGGGGCCAGGAGGTTGGGGCACAGGGGCCGGCCACAGGGCAGACACCTGTGGAGAACCAAGGCCTGCCCTCCACACCCCGGACGGCCAGCCCTTTGGCACGGAAATCCCTGCCCGAGGTCCTGGCCGCTGAGCAGGAGGGCCCAGGCTCAACAGCGAGTGGGCTGGTGGGGGGCAGAGACACCCTGGCCTTCCCCCAGGGGAAGAGGGGTCCTCGCCCCTGCAGGGGCAACGCTGGGGCTGGTGCTCAGTTTGGGAGGGGACAACTGTGAGACTCTCCTCCTGCCCCCAGACCTCAGCCGGGGTCAGGGACCCATCACAGTATCCCTGGGACAGGGACAGGCTTTACCCCAACGTCCTGTCCTGGGAAGGTGAGCCCAGCTGATGGGCCTCATGGAGGTGTGAGTAGGCGTGGGGACGTCTGAGCTTTGGTGGGGACAGGTCCTGAAGCCCAGACTGCAGGCTGCACCTCTCCTTCTTCCCCCAGAGCTGGAGCCCCCTCCCCAGCCCGGGACTCGCCCTTCCCTCATTCCTGAGCCACCATCTGAGAACGGAGCTCTGACTCACCCCCACCCCCAGCGCCCGGTGCTTAATCCCACAGGAAGTGGAGGCATCTGTCAGCAGCAGCTGCCACCCGGAGGCTGGCCCCACACGGCTAGGGGCCACGGGGTGGGGGCACGGGCCGAGCTTGCCCCAGAATGAGCCCCGAGAGCCCTGGGTTCCGGCCTGGCTTAGGATCTGAGGCAAGTTCTGACCAACCCTCCCCCAGTGCCATGTTGAAAACAAGGAGGAATCTGTCCTGCTTACATACCCCCAGGGACGGGGTGCTCACTCTCTCGCAGGCAGCCTGCCCCATTCCCTGGGCCACGCAAGAGCAGGACGCTGTGCCCCAGCCCACCGTCCTGCCCACACGCTGCAGGCCCACACGCCTGGGTCCACTCACCGGTACGTGGCGACCCGCCGCAGATCAGAGGGGGCCAGGCGGTAGCCACACTCCTCCCAGGCCTCCTTGCAGGCCACCTCCTCCAGGGACAGCCCTGGCTGGTCCACAAGGCCGGCACAGAGCTCAAACGTCACCCCTGCCGAGCCTGGCAGTGCCGGCTGCAGTTCCCGGGGCCCGTCCTGGTCCACAGCTGCCAGGGACCCTGGGAAGCGGCGCTCCACTTCGCCCGCATACACGGCTGGCCGGGAGGGGGGCAGACCACGTCACAGCCACGTGGTGGCCGCCCCCTGTGACCAGCTCTGGGCCAGACCCCCTTGCAGGGCCTCAGTTTCCCCTGGAGCCCCTCCCCACATCTGCATTGAGACCTCCAGGACCACAGGGGCCTGGGGGTGACCCTGCAGCTCCCCCTCCCCGCCCTGGCTGGCCTCACCTGGCCGGAACTGCTTCACCAGCACCAGGCTCCGCTGAGAGGAGTTGAACATGAGAATGGCCACACTGTGGACGGGGAGGGGGTCGGCACGGAAGCAACCCCCACCTCACCTCGCTGGGGCCCCGGCTGCCATCCCTCTGCTCCTGCACGCCCACCCACCCCCCGCCCCAACAGCCCAGGGGAGTCGGGGCCCTTGCTCAGATGGGGAGGCTGAGACCCAGGCAGGGCCAAGGCCACACAGAGCCAAGGTAGGACCCAGAACTACTGGGGGACAGGAGGTCAGGGTGACAGCAGCTGAGACCAGGTGACCGACGGCACATTTGGCCCCTGCTGGCCAGCTGCCCACTGGCCACACTCCTTGAGCCACACGGCCATCCATCCTGTACCCCAGATGCTGGGGGGCCGGGCACCAGGGAGCCTCTCCCGGCCCCGAGAGGGCCCGCCCGCCCCGTGGTCCAGGCGCCCCGAGCCAGGACCTGACTCAGCCTCCAGGCCTCAGCCTGACCCTCAGGGACAGGAGGCCAGGCTGAGGGAGGATGTTTGGAGACCCTGAGGGAGCACAAGGCAGGGAGGGGTGGGCTCCGCCCCTGGGCCCGTGGTCACCTGGGCATCAGTCCTGGGCTTCCCCAGTGGCCGAGCCAGAGCTGGCTCTCACCTGTCATGTGTCTTCATGAAGTCCCACGACTTCTGGACGCCATTCTGAAAGAGGCAGGGCAGCAGTCAGCGTGAGCCAGAGGCCACCAGCACGGACAGAGCACTGGGAGCCGAAGAGGCCAGACAGACCCGCCGCACCCGGTCCCGCCTGGGGCCTGCGGGCCAGGAGCTGCGGCAGGGGTCGGGGAGAGCAAGCAGCCCGGACGGGGCGGGAGGTCAGGGACAGCCCGATGCTGCAGCCAAAGGCCAGGGAGCACCGCCCAGCGCAGGCTGAGCGAAAGAGCTGCAAAGGGATGCACACTGTCACCAAGTGTAGGAAGGACTGCGGAGGCTACAGGGGAGGGACAGGCACGGCGACCTCGCAGGGATGGTCGGGGTCCCCATGGGGACAGAGCAGAGGTCAGGTTTCGGCTGCTGCAGCTCCCTTAGGGCACGGAACACAGGGAGACAGGAGGGCGGGAGGGGTAGACACCAGAAGCAGCTGGGGTGACTCAGTGACACCCCCTCCCCCACCTGGCTTCTGGCTTGGGCTCTCCCCCAACATCCTGTTCCGTACATCCCTCCCCCTGGCTGCTCCCCCAGCCTGGGCACCCCACGCCCAGGCTCCCACACCCGGAAGGCACTCAGTGGATGGAGTGCCCCTGGGGGCACCCAGCTTCGATGCCACCGACCACCAGTTGGACGGCGCTGGGCGAGAGTGCTCCCCCCCTGGGGGCTGGCCCTGGGGCCCTTCCCCACGGCTGCCGCTCTCCAGCACGCTAGGCCCACCTGCCACTCAGCCGCTGGTCAGCCCTGAGGCCCTGGCCAGCTGCTCGCCCCACCCTGGGGGCTCTGTCGGGCTGTGCAATGGACAGAGGCCCGAGCACCAGAGACGCACAAAGTGCAGTCAGGGCTGCAGAAGAGGGACGATGCCAAGAGACAGCCTTCCTGAGGACTTCCTGGAGGAGGCGATGGGAGGGGGAGGGCATTCCAGACAGGGGGCCTCACGGATGGAGGTGGGGCTGAGGGGAGCCAGGAAGATGGTCCGGGCCTGGCCGGGAGGCAGAGGCATGGTGGGAGGAGAGTGCAGCAGCCCCAGTTTCTAAGGAGGGGAGGGCCACGTCCTGTGCAGGTCCGGCTGCCCGGAGGGCCAAGAGGCGAGCCCAGGCCTGCCCGGCACGGGCCACCCCAGGGCCAGCCACCCACCCAGGGCAGGCTCCAGGAAGGCCTGCCCCTCCCTGCCGTTGGCCACGCACACCTACTGTGTCCCCACCCCGCCCCTCCGAGTAAGTGTCCCCCGTGCAGGTCTCAGCTCAAGATCAAAAAGTCAGACCCTTAGGTCCAGCCAGGGCGAGGTGCAAGGAAGGTCCACGGAGGGCCACGGAGGCCCAGTAGGAGGGACAGGACTGGGAGCAAACGTGGTCAGTCTGCCTGTCCACCAGGCCTCCTTGGCTGAGCCCGGCGAATAACCCGGGGCTGCGCTGCCCCTGGGTGGCATTCACTGCACAGCCCACCGTGCCTTGGCCCCTAAGGAAGTGCTGCCCCAGCCCGTGCGCACCTCGGCCCGACCGACGCGCACCAGCTCGGCTTTGGTTACCGCGCCTGTCAACAGAAATGTGCCTGGGGCCGGCCCGCAGTGCTTCACAGCAAGTGGGGAGACACTGCTGTGGCCCGGGCCGCCCTGGGCCACCTGCTGCCCCAGAGCCCCAGCCCCTTGGTGGCTGTGCAGCCACGAGTGGGCATCTCACACCCACCAGCCTCCTGCTCCAGGCCAACGTCAGAAAGGGGCAGCAACACCCCGTCCTCACCCTCTGTCCCCCAACTGACCCAGCTGCTCACCCGGCCAGAGGTGCCCATGCGGCCCCGCCCTGAGGAGAGGAAGCCCCTGTGGTCCAGAGCCAGCAGGACCCCCACAAGAGGGCAAGTGGGGGGCACGGGGCCTCTCTCAGGCGGGGGCCAGCAAGGGTCACAGGGCTGGCAAGAGGCACGGCTCGCACGTGATGGGGGACGGGAGGCAGCAGGCAGAGGGGTGCGGAGACCCGGACCTCGCCCTGACTGAGGCTGTGGCTGGACGCAGAGGGGCCCTAGCAGGGCGACACCCTGGGGCGGGCAGAGCAGGCAGCACAAGCTGTCCCTGGGCCAGGCAGGGCTGGGCATGGGGGGCAGGAGGAAGCCGGCCCGGCCACTCACCCACCCAACAAGCTTTCCTTGCGAACCTACTCTGTGCTCGGTGCCAAGAGGCAGTGTGGCCCTGCCGTCCTGGTGACTGGTGGGAGGAGACGCCCTGGGAGGTGAGGACTGAGCTTGGGCAGGTGGAGACTCCAAGGAGGTGCCCTCCCTGCAAACCCCCCCAGGAGGAAGGCTAGGACCCTTGGGAGTCCTCACCGCTCCCTCTCCTGCCTCCCCTCTGCTCAGCCTCTGTGCCCCATGCTCCTTCCTCCTCGGCCCAGCTATCTCCTCTTTCAATTCCTAGCATGGAGCCACCACCTCCAGGAAGCCTTCCCTGATCCCCAGGGCCACCAGTGAGGTGAATCCCGCTGCCAAAAAGGATGGATGGGGCGAGCGGGAAGGTCCGCACGGTATAGAGCTGTCATTCAAGACAAGCTGTCACACCCCCAGCAACGCCTCCCTGAAGGCACATGTCCCTGAACCCGGGAGCTGCAGGCAGAAGCCGAGCCAGCGGCACGAAGGGCGGGGCCGATGGCGCGGGGGTGGGGCGGACAGAGCGAGGGGCGGGGCGGGCCCGGCGGGCCGGGGGCGTGGCGAAGAGCGGGGGCGTGGCAACGAGCGGGGGCGGGGCGAAGGGCGGGGGCGGGGCCGGGGCCTGCGGCGCGGGGGGCGGGGCGGGCAGCGCGGAGGGTGGAGCCGCGCGCGGGCCCGGGGCCGGGGCCGGGGGGCGCGGGCGGGCTCACCTGGCGGTAGCGCAGCGTGAGCGGCCGCAGGTAGGGCGAGGCGGCGCAGCGGCCCACCGTCACCGCCTCGATGCGCTCCATGGCTGCGTGCGGGCGCGGGGCCGAGCGCTCCCCGGACGCGAGCGGGAGGGCGCGGGCCCGCGGCTCTGGGCATGCCCAGTGGGCTGCGGGGCGGGGCGGGGCGGGGCGCCCAGGTGGCCCTGCGGTGGGCGGTGCTCAGGTGGGACGCGGGCGCGGGGGTGGGGGCGGCGGCGGCCCCGCGATTAGGGCCTCGGGAGGAGACGCGCCGCAGACCGGCGCGGGGCGGGCGAGCAGAGCCGCGGGGGCAGCGGGACGGCCCCCTCGAGGTTCCGGCGGGAAGGGCGGCTGGGGGCCGGCCTGGTGGGCCGCGCTGCCCACCTGCCCCACGTGGAGGAGCTGCTCCGGGTCTCTGGACCTGTCCCTGCTCCACGCAGAGCAGCTGCGGCTCTCTCCTCCAAGATGTCCCACGCCCACCCTGCTGACGCCCCTTCCTGGCCGTGCAGGGGCCCCAGGCAGCTGGAGTTTTTTCTTGGGCATGGATCCTAAGAACCCCGCCCCCCAGTGCCACCACTGCTCCCCCAGGAGCAGATGAAAAGCCGTGGGTTCGGGGAGCTGAGCCCCGGCCTGCACCTGCTCTCTGAACTATGGCTCAGGGGGCTTGAAATTGACTCCCGCGTCTGGTAGCTACAGCTGTGTAAGGAAACACTCCAAAACTTAGTGGCTTAAAGCACCCACTTGGTAGTGTCTCTCCTCGTCGGGGTTGCTCCAGCTCAGCGAGGCAGCTCAGCAGTGGGGTCTCTCTGCAGCTGTCATCAGGTGGCGGGGGCTGGTCATCTGAAGGCTAAACAGGGTAGGTCGATCAGATGCTTCTTCGCCCCATGTCAGTGCCTCAGTTGGGTGGCTGGAACCACCGGTGGAGGCTGGCTGGCCCCCTGCATGCTGGCTTGGGCTTCCTTGAAGTATGGCAGTCCCAGGGCAGTCAGATTCTTCCCTGGAAGCTGGACATAAAAGGCCACATGTTATATGATGCCGTTTATATGAAGTGTTCATACTCGGTAAATCCATAGAGACAGAAGGCAGATTAAGGGTTGCCAGGGGCTGGGGAAGAGGAGAATGAAGAACGATTGCTTAATGGATGCTAGTTTTCTTTTTGAGGTGAAGAAAATACTCTGGAACTAGGTAGCGGGGGTGGTTGCACGGTGTTATGACGCTACTAAATGCCACTGAAGTGTTCACTGTCAAACAGTTGAAGTTATGTGGATTTCAGTTCAATTAAAAAAAATTTTTTTGGCAGAGACAGGGTCTCACTATGTTGCCCAGGCTGGACTCAAACTCCTGGGATCAAGCGATCCTCCCACCTCAGCCTCCCAAGTAGCTGGGACTACAGGCATGCACCAGCTCCGTTCACTTTTTTTAAAAAAAGGAAAACGGTAGCAGTGAGGCTGTTCAGGAACATTCTGTGCTGGCCGCGGCCACCCATCCCTGTCTCCCCACATGCCCTGGGGCCTTTCACTTCACGCCCAGGCCACGGTCCGCACACACGGCCCACACAGCCCACATGTGGACCCGAGGACGGGACGCGCCTGGCGTCCCTCGGGAATGGGAGGACAACAGGCAGAGGGATCCTGCCATTGTACCGAGTCCCTGCTGTGCGCAGGGCGCTAGGAACTGGGGGTTTAGGGGCAGGCCCACCAGGCCCGAAGCAGAAGGCCTCAGGACAATACCCCAGGCGGCAGAGGGGGCCCGGGCAGCCCCTCTAAGGACATGACACTCTCCAAAGGCCTGAAGGACCCAGGAAGGAAGAAAGAAGATGTCCCAGCTTTGGTGGTTGTCCGGGTGGGGGGGGTGCACACGCTGGCCTGGGTCCCGCCCCATGGAAGTGGGCGGGAGAGGAGGAGGAGCCTGGGAGGGGCACCAAGAGAGGAAACAGGAAGGTGCTGTGGGGCCCAGTGGCCTGAGCCACCAGGGAGACCTCTGGAAAGCCACCTCGGCTTTGGCAGTGTGGGCACATTGGAGACCCTGCCACGTGCAGGTTCACAGGCGCTAACAGACTCCTTGTGGGGGCCGGGGTGGGCTGGGCCCGGCGCCTGTTCCCCGGGGCTGCCAAAGCCAAGCTCGGCAAACCCAGCACTTGCCGCAGCGGGGACTTCCCACCTGGCGCTCCAGCCTTCTGTTCTGTTCCAGCGCTCCCTGCCGGTCCCTCTGCTGGCACCGCCCTGTTTTGTTGTGGGGCTTTGGGGTACATCTTTATATCTGGTGCAAGTTCTGCTCTGTCTCCCCCCAAATTAGCATCTTCATTGTTGATTTTGCCTTACAAATATTAGAACGAGTATAATAAAATCAACTACTGGAACTTCCACTGGGAGAGACTGTGTCCCCACAGCTCCGCGTGTGCCCAGAGACACCCCCGTCCCTGGGTGCCCCGTGCGGGTTTCTCCTTGCAACCGCGCCTCCTTTCTCTCAGGGCTCTGCTGGCCGAGCCGTCTCCGTGTGGCGTTGCGCCGCTGGGTTTGCATGTTAGATGTGAAATGATGCACGCACGGCAGTGTATAAACGGTGTTTGTTAACGGTTATGAAATCGCACGTTTCTGGGACCCAGGAAGCTGCCCGGGGGCCTCCCGGCACAGAGTGACTCTGTCCAGGCTTTGTGTTCATGCCCCCTGGCTTTTCGGGCCCTTTTAGGTCCTGTACATGTCCCCGAGCTATGTTCCTTTTTGTCTTAACAAACTGTGTGGCCAGCTCAACTAGCCGGGGCAGGGAAACTGAACAGAGTCTCGGGATTAGGTGGCTTCAGCCCCCACAGCCTTCCCCAGACCCAGCTGGGGCCTCCGTGGGCAGGAACCGGGTGGTGCTGGAAGACCCAGGTCCTGCACACAGTCAGGGCATCTGCCGGGGCTGGGGGGCTGCCCTGGAGTTCTGCCTCTAAACCCACCGGGGCCCCACCCCAGTCCTCCCGTGTGCCGGGCACGGGTCAAAGCAGACATAGCCGGGGCCGTGCTGGGTTACTGTCCCATCTGGACAGCGACTCTGCCCTTCAGACGGCCCCTTCACAGCCCCTGAGGACCCTTTCCCCTCACTCCCAAGGTAGACGTGGGGCTTCTCTCTCTTGGTTTACACTCTCATTTTAAGGGAGCACTTCCTGCAGCAGCTTCTTGAGACAGGGTGCGTGGAAGATACATTTTGAACACCTACATCTAAGAATGTCTTTATTACACCCACACACGTGAATGATAGCTGGGCTGGGTATGGAATTCTGGGCTGGAAGTCACTGTCCCCCAGCACTTTGCAGGCATCACTCCGTCATCCCTTTGCCTCTAGGGGCTGCTTCCTTCCACTTCCCAAGCCGTTCTGAGGCCTGTCTGGGGCTGCAAATACATGTCCATGTGAAGAACGTTCCGTTTGCACTGGAACAGAGCATGTGTTCTCTGCTGTATTCTCAAATTGTCTACATCTTTCCTTGTGGATGCTCGAGCAAATGCGGAGCAGGTGGTACAGACTGAAATAGGAAGTGATATCTGGAGTTGATTTCAAAATAATCATGTTTCGGGAGGGAAAAGAGCCGGCCCCGAGTTGAAGGTCGCTGAGGCTCAGTGAAGGGCCCGTGGAAGTTCTGTACTCTTCTGTCTACTTTTGTGTATGTTTCAAGACATTTTCAGAATAAACAGTTTTTAAACAGAGAACAGAGTGCAGGGAGGAGGCGTGGGAGCAGGGAGCCGGCCAGGAGGGGTGGCGGAGGCGTGTCACTGTCACTCCTGTGACTCTGGACGCTGCGTGTGGCAGAAACCCTCAGGGATGGTGTGGTCTGCACACTCTGCCATGAGGCCCATGAGCCCAGGCCTGACCCCGAATGTTTCTCCGCGGCAGACCCAACACACGCTAAGTACACGGGAACAGCAGAGCGCAGGGTGTTGCCCAGGGTTTCTGGCTGGAGCAGCTGGGCGCAGGGCGTGTGGTTGTCTCTCCATGGAGGGCGCTGGGGGCTGGGGGCTCTGTTTGAACACTACACGTGAGGCGTCCCTAGCAAAACTGGATATCCACATGCAAAAGAGGGAAGCTGGATCCTTACCAAACACCGTAAACCGGGATTAACTCAAAGTGGACGAAAAGTCTAAACGTAAGAGCTAAACCCATAAAACGCTTCGGAAAAACACGGGAGGAAAGCATGGTGACGCTTGCCTTGGCAGTGACTGTTTTGATGTGACACCAAAGGCACAGGCAGCAAAAAGAAGAGTAGACAAAGTTGACTTTATGAAAAATTAAGGCTTGCGTATCAAAGACTGCAGTGTCCGTGGACGGAGGCGTGAGAGAGCGGACGCGGCGTATCCACGCAGGGCTGTGCGGCGCGGTGTGACGGGGGCGGTCCTGGCGTGTGGGTGGACCTTGAGGACGCTGTGCTGAGTGACAGGAGCCAGGCACAGGGACACGGGCTTTACCATCCCACCTGCGGGAGGTCCCGAGAAGCCAAGCTTTTGAGAACCGAAGTCAGAAGTCCTGCTGAGGACCACGACGGAGGGCTGCGGCCCCGAGAAATCTTCCCGAGAGGCCGAGTCGGACTCGCCGGCGCAGCGTCCCGGCCCGGCCTGTACGCGGGCGGGGAGGCGCAGTGCGTGCACAGCCGCGCCCGAGGTCTGGGTGCGAGAGTGCGTCTGGTTACAGATGGCACTGACTGTCAGACGTGGTGTCGCGTGTGGAACAGGCAGGGACTGGGGCCGTTTCTCTCAAGGGACACAGAGACCCGGGCAAGAGGCGCGGGCCACGAGCCCCCCCTCCTTCGTCCGCTAAGCGTCTTTCCAGAGGTGCAGCTCTAGTCTCTGGGCGTCGGGGGCCTGGGCCACTGTGCTGGCAAACAGGTGAGCAAACGGCTGTTTACCTGTGCTCCGTGCCCCACACGGGGACACAGTTCCAGTCTCGGAAGATGCAGAGAGTTCCGGAGCGGGCAGTGGTGAGGGCTGCACAACAGCATCACTGTGTTTAATGCCACTGACCTCACAGATGGCGAGATGTACGGGTCTTGCGTGTTTTAACACAATAAACACACACACACGCAACTGTTAACAGCGGCTGACTCTGGCTAAGGAGATGTACCTTTAAGTACTGTTTGCATTTTACCATGGCGTGTATTACTCTTTTAATTGAAAAAATGTTTTGAAATGGTTAAGATGGTAAATTGCCCATTATGTGTATTTTACTACAATAAAAGAATTGCAGCTGGGCATGGTGGCACCCGTAGTCCCAGCTTCTCAGGAGGCTGAGGCAGGAGGATGCTTGAGCCCAGGAGTTGGAGGCTGCAGTGAGCTACGATGACACCACTGCACTTTAGCCTGGGTGACAGAGCAAGACCCTGTCTCAAAAGAAAAAAAAAAAATAATAGGAAAAACGTGTGTGTCACCACTGGCTATGCACGTGAAGGGTGGGCGGCATGGTCAGACGCGTGAACTTGCGTGGGGGGCTGGGCGGGAGTCGTCCTCTGCGTGTGGGGGTGGGGGGGACTGCACCGCTGCCCCTGACGCCTCTTTGGGGTGAAGACGGTGGCAGGGGAGGCTCCCAGGAACGCTGGAGGGCACCCCAGGCAGAACCCAGGAGCAGCAGGGCCCAGGCTCTCGGGGTCTGGCAGGCAGCACGGGAGGCCCTGGGACCCTCGGTCCATCCCCTTCACCTGTCTCTTTGGCCCCCTCAGGGCCCCCAACTGAATCCCACATCTTCAGTGTAGTTCAAAGGCTCCCAGTCCTCCGTTTCCCTGTTCTCTGGGAAACACTGTCAGGACACGTGACAGCACGGCTGCTGCCCCCTCATCCCCACGGGGTGTTCTGGGAGGGTCCCAGGGCACCGTGAGGATCTTCTCTGAGCTGCTGCTCTGCCCCAGCCACCCAGTCTGCCTGTGAGGCCCCGTCTGGTCTGCCCGGCGCAAGTGGGCTCTTTGCGCCCCTCCCGGAGAGCTGATCTCCCCAGCGGGCCCCAGAGATGGGAGGAGCCCACACATGGCCGCGGCCGTCTGGCCCTGCAAGTCTCCAGGAGCCGAAGTGCCCGGTGGTGCCAGGACCACCTGCCACGCTCTGAGCCTGTGTACCCTTCTCACCTGGTCTTGTCTCCTCTGTTGGTCTGTTTTATTCCTGTCATTTCAGGGGAAAGTGAAGACAACCGGGGGCGGGGGGGTGTGTACACATGTGAGAACACGAGTGTGGGTCTCTGTGTCACTGCACCTGTGTTCTGGGTGTGCCCCCTGAGGCCCCAGGACCCCTGCAGCATCCAGGCAGGCCCTACTCAGGGAGAGTCCCCAGCGTGGGCTGGGTGAGCTGCGGGCGGCCGAGGGCAGGCGAGGCCCAGGTGGTAGGTGCCGTGGGGAGGCTGCAGGGCCGCTGCCCAGGCCAGCAGAAATGCCCCGCACCGGACCATGGTGGGCAGGAGGGCGGGGGCCGGCCAGCCAGAGAGGAGGGCCAGGATCTGGGGCCCCCAGTGCCAGGCCAAAGGCTTGGAGACAGAGCCCAGATGAGAAGTGGCTCTGGCCTGGGCGGAGGAGTCTGGCCAAAGGTAGAAGATGCAGGTGACCCTGACGCCCAGACTCTGCCTGGAGTGCAGAGTGCTCAGGGCAAGGGGAGGCGCTTCCTCCCCCAACCTCGGCTGCGTCTCCTTGGCTGCCCACCTGGCTCCCTGGCCCACCCGCCCCCTGCCTGGGCCTGAGGACGTGGGGAGGGGCACCTGGTCCTAGCAGCAGCCCGTCCATGCAATATTCCCCATTTATGGGGGTGACTAAGGGGCAGGGGACACAGCTGCCCCTACCCCACTTACCCCAGGGGATTTGATATGAACCCTGGGGCACTGCCCTGGCCCGCGTAGGCCCAGCCCCCTGCCCTGGCAGGGACTCCCCAGGACAGAGGAGTCCTGCAGGCCCAGAACCAAGCTGAGCATGGGGCTGGGGTCTGCAAGCCTTGCCTGGGAGGGGCAGGGGCGGTGGGGGTGGCCCTGGCCAGGTCTCTAGGGCTGCAGGGGGAGGAGGCAGCCTTCCTGGGGACAGGGCTCAGGAGGACACCCCTGCCCTCCCACTGGGCCCGGCCCCCGTGTGGGGGTGGCACGTGAACCCTCTTGACCCCACTCTGGCTGGCCTACCCCCTGCCTCCCATGGGCCCCCAGCCCAGGCTCCTGCCAGGCATGCGCCTTGTGGAAGTGCTGGTGTCACCCGGGGCTTGGGCTGGACCGAGACCCCACGTTCCCGACCTCTAGGCGCCCCTGGGTCTCGAAGGGAAACAGCTCAGCCCAGAGCCCCAGTGCGCACGAGCCCCAGCCCCAGTTTGGAGTGAGCCCACCCGGAAGGCGCTGGCCCATGGAACAATGCCCTTCGTGTGACAGACTTTCCCCTGTGTGAGAGAAAATAGAGTTTAATAGAATGGCAGTTTCCTGCATTTGTGCCTGGGCCTGAAGGGGTGATTCACGCCACGCAGGGGCCTCTCACCAGGACAGGCCCCCTGGGTGCCCCGGAGCCCCTCCCCATCCAGGCCCGGGGCGGGCAAGGGTCCGAGGGTCCACTGCTGTCCTGGGACCCCCTCCCAGGCTTCAGCAGCTTCCGGAGGAGAGAGGGGGACCAAGTGCTGACACTGTGCAGAGCCATGGGGGACAGAGGGCATAGGGTCAGCGTGGTCGGTGCGGCCTTGCCCTGAGAAGCCAGGCATGGGTGCTGTGGGCTTGGGTACCCAGGGGCCGTGGGGACGGCAGGCCATGCAGGTGGGAGGTTAAAGTTCAGGCCCTGGGGGAGAGGGGAGGGCTGGAGCCCCCAGCACGAGGTGGGAAAGTGAGCAAAGGCTGTGACCATCCTGCCTGGACGGGCTGGTGGTCTTGGGTGCCATGGGGAGGACTGGTGGGCTGTGGCACTGACACCAACGCCCCTCCTACCAGCTCCCACACCCGCTGCTCCCACTGTGGTGTCACAACCTAAGCCCGGCAATCAGGTGCCGGCTGTGCTGACCCATGGGGCCTAGTGAGTGGGCAGCCTGGGAGCAGAGGGACAGGGACAGGGGCCCCCAGAGCCCAGGGGGGCTCCCCCCACGCCACAGCCCCTCTCCCCAGCTGAACCCCGAGTGGGCTCCTGAGGCAGTGGGAGTTGGGTTTCCATCCCCTGAAACCCGAGTCCCACCTGTCACCGGCCGGGGAGCGGAGGATGACCGCAGACCTGGGCGGGCCCCGTCTGAGGGTCTTCCGCCCCCTGCTCGGCCCCTCCCCCAGCGCGCACCCGCTCCGGGGCCCAGCCCCCGCCGTGGCTTCCTCGGGCGGGGCCTCACGGACAGCCCCGCAGACCGAGCCCCCGCCCAGGGAGCCCCCGGGGCAGGGCCGGGTCGCCTCCGGCCCCAGGCTGGGCCGGCCTCCGCGTCTGGGCCCAGCTGGGGGGGGTTTCCTGCCCGCCGCCCCAGGCCGGCCTGCAGGAAGCGGCCACCCCGAACAAAGGGACCGGCGGACAATGGCCATTGAATTGGGCCGGGAGCTCGCGCAGGCACAGGCCGCCAGCTGCCCGCGCCGATAAGACCCGCTCCGCGGAGCCCCGCGCGGGGGCGGACGCCAAGCTCTGCCCGTCCCACCCCCGCCGGCGGGGCGGGAGCTCGGGGCCGCGGGCACGCGCGGGCGGTTCCGCCGCGGCTCTGGGGGCGGTGTCCCGCCCGGCAGGCTGTGGGCCAATGGGGAGGCGGCGCGCTCGAGTCGGGCGCTCAGGGACCAATCCTGGGAGCGCACCGGGACTCGGCCCCGCCCTCGCTACCTGGCCCCGCCCCGCGACGTGGCCCCGCCCTGCCCGCCGGGTGCCCGCGCGAGCGAGGCCGCGCCCTGCGCTGCAGGGGTGTCTGCGGCTTTGCCGTCTGCCCAGGGCCGCAGACGTCGCGGTGCTGGGAGCGTGCGACCTTGGCTGAGCTTTCTCCGCATCGTCTCGGGTGGAGTGGCGGCCCGGGGGGGGGGTCTCGGGTTTCTGCCGGGGTCTGCGGCCGCTGGGTGTGCAGCGAGAGCCGCGGCCTGGGGGAGGGTCTGCTCCGGTCAGACCCCGTCTCCACCGCTGCTTCCCAGCCCCCGCCCTTCTGGGCCACCGGGGGCAGAGGCCGCGTTCCTTCTGCCCCCTGGACTCTGCAGGACTGTCCTGAGGCCTCCGGCCTCCAGGGCCGTATTTCTGGAAGACTCTCCTTGGGACTCCTCCCCTCCCGAGGCCCTGGGCCTCCCTGGGTGTGCGGAGGGGCACCTGGGAGCCAGCTCCACGTGAAGTCGGGCTCCCCTGTCCCCAGGCCCAGCTCCGTGCTGGCTCTGGAGGGCCCAGGGGCACCAGGCCCCCTCCCTAATTTGGGGACGCTTTGTGAATGAGGCAGGCATAGAGCTGTCATTAGAGCCAAGGGGGCGGAGGGGGTGCTGGGGGTGTTGTCCCAGCATTTTCTGGCAGGAGCCCAGAGGTTTGGGGAAACTGAGGCAGACCCTGTCTTCTGGGCAGGATGAGGTGGCCCAGGCCCACTGTCCATCTTGGCAGGCCCCAGGCAGACATCCAGGCCACAGCTTTTCCTGGTGCCATCTCTACCAGCCAGCAGCCCGGGGCCTCCTGGGAGTCTCCCCCAGGACAGAGTTGTCACAGGTGTGCAGTCAGGATAGGGGACACTTGCGGGCTGCAGGGGCCCCACAGAGGGCTCTGACCCAGCTGTGGGGGTGGAGGGGGCACGGAAGGCTTTTTGGAGGACGTGACCCTTGTGTTGAGTTTGCCAGGGGAGGTGGGGATGGAAGAAAGGTGGAAGGAGCAGCAGGGTACAGACCAGAGTCAGGGGAGAGCCAGGTGTTCGGGGCCAGAAGTCCAGGGAGCAGAGGTGGGGACAGCGGGGGCCGGGGGTCCACTGTAGCAGGCTCAGCTGTCCTGTGCACCCCACTCCCAGCATTGCTTGAGGCTGTGGTGGCGGCAGCCTGGCAGAGGAGGCCAACGTGGCAGTGAGAACACCCCTGGTGACTCTTTGCCAGGGTCCCCAGGTGCTGGGTCAGGTGCAGGTGACTGCAGTAGGGTGGTACTGGGTAGATGGTGCTGGGGTGACCCTGGCGAGACAGGACCTCTGGCAGTGGTGGGGGTGAGCACGATCACACTGCGGTGGGCGGGGCTTGTGGCCACGGCACAACAGAGAATGGGGGTGCAGAGTGCTGCCCGCGGGGGCTCAGTGCCTCTCAGCCCCACTGCCCGCCCCATGAGCCACGAGCAGGGGTCTCGCCACCCAAGGAGCCAGCCTCAGCCTGCCCCTCTCATGCCATGCACATCCCTGTCCCTTGGGCACCCCCGACCCCGCCCCCCCCCCCCGCAACTTGGTCAGGTGGACACAGGCCTGCCACGCCCTCCTCCTCCCTGCTGGGACCACCGTCACCACTCCACGCCATCCAGAGTGTCCTGCGGCTGTCCTTCCTGCAGGCAGCCACCTGGGACGCCTTGCACCCCACTGGGGGGTCTTCCCCCACGCCCTCGGCAGGCTCAGCCAGGCAGGTCACAGGTCACGTGTGCGTTGTTTCGTGAGCCACCCAGCCCAGGCTGAGGACGCTGGGCCTCCATGAGCAGATGCCTGCCGCGCCCTGCCCCACTGCAGGAAGTGGAGGCCCAGCGGCTTCCCACTCCCACCCTTTATCAGCCCGCGCCGCTTCCTGCAGCCAGGGTCCCCTCGGCGCCTGGACGCCGGGTCAGCAGTGACTCATCCGGAGCCCAGCCCGGGGACGCCCCGTGCCTGCCTGCCCACCAGCCGTGCCTGGCTGCAGGGCCCCTCGGAGCCCTGTCCTCAGCGGCACACCAGGTGCTCAGCTGGGCTCCCGCGCTGGCCTGGGCTGCGTGGCCACGTGCCTGTTTCCCATCCCCCACTCTGTGATGAGCATGACACCCCAACCTCTGGGGACCCGACCGCTCCCACACTCAGGCCCTCACTGCCTCTTGCTGTGGGTTCTTGCCAGCCTCTGCTCTGCCCTCCCCCACTCCAGCCCTCACACCCGCCCCTCGCTGCATTGGCCCTGCCCTCACATGCCCTCTGTCACCTAGGACCTTCTGTCAGCCTGGCCAGCTTCTCCTCCTCCTTTGGGGCCCAGTGTGGACCCCTCCTCCTCTGGGAAGCCTTCCCAGCTTGACCCCTCCACCCCTCCCCCTCATGGGTGCCACACCCCATGGAGCGTGTCTCTGGGCATCGCTGACTCTCAGCAGGAACCCAGAGTGTGCCACCCTGGCAAAGCCCACCCTCCACCCCACCCCAGCACACCCTCACCCAACTCCCCTGGAGCCCCCGTGGACAAGGATGAGAATGGGAGTTGGGGAGGTTCCCCTTGGTCTGGCCATGCAGGGCACCCCCAAATCCAGGTGGCAAAGGATCCAGACATCTCAGGGGCCTGCCCTCCCTCAATGACCCCTTCCACGGGGCTGATGCAGGTTTTGGGCACACTCTCCCCACGACGCTGAACCGCACCCCACAAGCACCTGCAGAACCTGCCAGAGGCTCAGGCTCCCCACCCAGCCCCTGGCCCACCCAGCTGTCTGGCAGCACTGCCCGATGGCCAGGGCCAAGGCTGCCCCCAGCTTGCAGAGCCTACCAAGAGTGGAGCTGCATCCGGCGCACCCGTGCACCCATGTGCATGTGTGTGTACAGGCGTGCCGTGTGCCCAGAGGCCGGGGCCATGTGACCACCTCACATCTCCCCAGAACTCCCAGTCGGGATCAGTGTGGGTGGCTGGAAAATTTTGTCTCTGAACAGCAGCCCCGCCGCCCAGGGCCAGGCAGGGCACGCCAGCCCAAGGGACCACCCACAGGTCTTGAAGGCCACCTGCAGGCTGCTGAGCCCCAGATCCGCACCCCCATCTTACAGGCCCTGAATGTGGCCCCACCTGAGCCCGCTCCCCCACACGCCCCCATTCCCTAAGCACAACCACACGGCCCCTGCTCAAACCCATCCCCAGGAGGCAGCCCTGCCTCCTCCTCTGCCCGTCAGCGCACGCCCCAGCCAGCGGGAGCGTTCAGAAACGGACACTCGGCGTGGGCTCCGCTCCGGCCTCGCCCTGGTGCCTACCCGTCAGCGGCCAGCAGGGCTCCACTCCTCCTGCGCCGTCCACTGCGGTCGGCCCGCCTGCTTGATTTCTCCACACAAGCCTGTGTCCGCGGATCTCTGCACGCACAGGCGTGTGCACACGGCTCTCTGCACCCACAGGCGTGTGCACACGGATCTCTGCACGCACAGGCGTGTGCACGCGGATCTCTGCACGCACAGGCGTGTGCACACGGATCTCTGCACGCACAGGCGTGTGCACACGGATCTCTGCACGCACAGGTGTGTGTGCACACGGGTGTGGCTCAGAGTGTGTCTCCCCCACAAAACGTCCTCACCAGCCTCAGAGCAAATGCTTTGTTATGAGGCTTTGTCAACTCAACGCTTATTCACTGAACGAATTCATGAACGAACGAATGAGAAACATGTACTTTCTAGAGTCCTGTGTGTGGCTGGAGGATTTCGAGGGAGGGGAACTGGGAGGCAGTGAGGCCTCAGGGTGATGTTGGAGGATGGCAGCCCACTCCCCATCCTCCCAGCCTGGACTCCAGGAATGTAGGGGAGGGGCACACAGACAGAAACCTTGTTCTTTCCCACTGTCCCTGCTGTCGACGTGAACGTGTGCCTGTGTCTCTGTGCGTGTGTGCCATGTGCCCACCCTGGCTAGGCAGGCTGCACCCCGGTGCTGACCCTGGCTCGACCTTGACCCACAGCACCCACCTCCATCTGCCAGGACCTTCAGCCACCTGCAGTCAGGCCCTGCCAGACACTGCGGTCGTGCTGGAGTCTGACCCATGCCCTCCCACCGCAGGGATGTCCCTGCAGCAGCCAGCTCAGCTCCACGCTGTTGAGGCCGGGGGCGGCCATCGCCTGCCACAGGCCAGGCAGCCAGGCCCCGCTGAGGTGAGCGCCTGGCCGATGACATTGTCATTCACACGGGGAGAAGCAATTCCTCAGCTGGGCTGGTGCAAAGGCCCCTCAGCCACCAGGGCAAGGAGGCGCCACGGATGGGAAGCAGGCATTTCCCACATCATCTGGCGGGGCGGGCATTGCCTTCGCCACCGAGGCATGACCAGGCCTGTCTGCCGTGGGCTCCTGGGCTTCCAGCTAACCAGCAGGGCTGGCCCCTGGTCTCGGCTTTGCCGAGAGTGGGTGCGTGTCCCCCAGCAGTTTGCTCCCGGTAGTGGATGGTGATTTGCCCCCCTGACCCTCTGCTTGGGCTCTCCAGCCTGCGAGCTGGCCCGGGCCGCAGGCCACTTCCTCTACCAAGGCCACTGGAGCTGCCCCAGGACAGCCCCCTCCCTCCAATGCCGGCTGTGGCTCCTCCCAGCCAGGGTCAGCTGGGGTGGCCGTAACAGAGAGCACTGCGGAGTGAGTATCGGTGTCGCATCAGGGTCAAGGATGGGGTCAGCCTCAGGGTTGAGATCAAGGTTGGGTCCCACCAGCCTGGGGCTCCTGCCCTCACAGTCCCAGCTGAGCCCATTGTGTGGGGACAATGGCTTCCTCAGCCAGGTTCCTCTCCCGGCAGGAAAACCATAAAGAGCCTCCACTCTGCCACCCCCCTCTCCCACCCCTCGGAAGGGCCTGGGCAGGCCCCAGGCGTGGACGTAGCCTTGGAGCCTGTCCCTCGCCCCAACCCCTTGCCAGGCTGGCCCAGGCCCAGGCCTCCCCAGGGACTGGCCAGCCCGCCAGGCACGTAGCACAGGACGGCAGGGACAGGTACTGACCAGTCAAGGCAGGCAGGGACCCTAAACACGGTGCCAGAGCTTGGCGAGGATGCAGAGTCCCAGGCCCTGGCTCAAGACCCCCTCCTAGAGCTCACCACAGGCTGGAGACCCCCAAGGACAGAACCAACTGATGTCTCTCTTTGACCCCCGAGGGGCTAGGGCACATCTGCAGGGCAGCTGCGCCCTGTGGGGGCTGACAGTTAAGGACCCCAGAGGGTGTTGGCCCTGGGGCAGGCATTCCAAGGCTGGGGCAGGAGTAGGGCCTCAGGGCTCCAGACCCGGGGAGGGCCATCTGTCCTCGCTGGGACAGGGGACACGAAGAGGGGCTGCCCCACAATGTGTGTCCCTTGACCCCAGCCTGGCAAATTCTCCCCACCAAGCCCAGCTGGTCCTGCCCCCTCTCCCCAGTCTAGGCTGCAGGGCTGGGCACGCAGAGACTGAGGCCAGTCCTGCCGTGGGGTGCACAGCTGGGGGCTCTCTGGGGTCACAGGCAGGGGTGAGGTGGGGGCTCTGGCCATGCACTCAGCGCAGAGGCCATGCGTGGAGCGGGCAGTGGGAGCCCCTGGCAGACAAGGGCTGGGAACTGTGGGCTTGGGCAGGCAGTTTCCTGAAGGCCCACCGGGAGCCGGGACTCGAGGTTACTTCCTCTGTGTGCCCATCTCTGCTGTCTGCCGCTGAGGGGCTCCTCAGACCCCAAAAGGGAAGGGGTGCAGAGGAAGGCAAGAAGGCCATGCTTGTGTGGGGTGGGGCAGGGTTCCCCTGGGTGACAGCAAGGGTTCGTCAAAGACCTTGAGCGATGATAAAGGGAATGAGGACATCTTGGTGGGTCTCACGCGGAGGAGCACACCCAGATGGAGGCGCCGCAGTCCTGCGGTTTCATGGGGCACTAGGTGGGCTTTGTGCCTGGAATTGGGGGAGGCAGCACCCCGCTGCCCGCCTGCAGGTTGTGCCGCTTGTGGCCGCCAGGGGGCGGGCCAGCCAGGTCTCCTGGACTAGCCGGCTCTGCAGGTGCCCCATCCACCCGCGGGCAGCACGCACGGGCACCCCATCCACGCAGCGGCAGTGAGCCTGCAGAGCGCTGTCAGCTGCCTCGGTGTCTGGCAGGGACCCCAGAGCTCCGCTCCCAGCCTGCCTGCTGGAGAGCTCTGCAAGGTACCCTCAACCCCGCCATCGCCCAGCAGGGCCTGGACCCCCGCCCGAGCCAGGGGTGTTGGGAAGGGAGCACTCGACACTCCTCTGGGCTCGACTTCCTTGACCCAGGGGAGCAGGTGGCAGGCCCAGGCCCCAGCCAGTGACAAAAAAGTCTCCTACTCTTGGCCCCAGGCCTGACAGCCCCTCCCCACGCAACAGCCCCCAGCCCACCAGGAACAGGACACCAGGGTGCCGAAGGGCGTGGGAGAGGGGTGCAGTCTGCTCCGTCAGTGTCTCAAGACACTCGGCCTGCAGGGGCTGGGGGACGAGGTGGGAGGAAGAGGGGACAGAGGTGTTGCTGTTGCCTAGGCCTTGCCCCGGGAAGACGAGCTGGGGTGGTCCGGTTTAGGGGCTCGTGACAGCTCTGTGCAGGTGGGGCTGGTGCTGACCCCTAGCAGGGCATAGAGGGGGCTCTGGGAGGCACAGGTGCTTGGGGCAGCTGGTGGCAGAGCCCAGACATGGCCTCAGTGGACATGTGTCCTCAGGGGCTGCCCAGTACCTGCCCCTCCTCCAAAGAGGCCCAATACCCCTGTTGCCCACCTGGAGGCCTGGCCCACCCTGCCCCCACTGGGGTGCTGTGTGTGGGCACAGCCCGGAGCACACAAGGCCGGGGCTGCCGAGTGGGAAGGCCTCGGTGTCACTGATGGCTGGTGGCAGTGGGGCGAGGGACAGAGGGCAGGTAGAGGGCCACCTGGTGCCAAGACCAGCTCAGGATGTGGTCCAGACCCGAGTCTCAGGAGCACAGACCACACATGTGGGTCTAGTCCCCGGGGTCACAACAGCCCCTCTGACCCCTGCCCCGGCCGTGCTGGGACAGGCAGTGGCCAAGACTGCCCACCCTGCCTGAGCACTCAGCACTCCGGCCTGCCCTGGCCGGCCCCGTCCCCTTCCTCCAGGGCCTGGGGCAGTGAGCAGGCACACGGCAGTGCTCTGCCCACCCTGCCAAGGAGGCCCAGACAGTGGAGGGACTGGCGCAAGGCCACACAGCGCTGGGTGGGCTGGGCAACTAGCAGGCACCAGAGCCACTGGACACAGCCCCTGGCCCGCCCCCTGCCCCACGGGGAGTGGGTGCAACAGCAGGTCTGGGGACCCGGGGCTGTCACGGGGCCCTGCAAGGAGCAGTGCTCTCTGAAGGGGGCTGAGGCTCGGCCAGCACCTGGGGGGACCAGTCCTGCTGGAGCCCACCTGTCCGCCCGGGGCCAGCGCCCGGGTAGTGCAGAGGCCGCGGGCCTTCAGGCTGTGGCCACCCAGGCGTGGGTCAGGGCACGCGTGTGCACGCACAAGCACGCGGTTGAGCGGATGTGTGTGTGCAACAGTACACACGTGCATATAGACGCACACGTGTGTGCACACTAGTGTGCACGAGCATGTGTGTGTGCAGTGTGCATGGATGGCTGCACACGCACACATGAGCACTCACGCATCTATGTGGCTGGACACGTGCCTGCACATGTCTGTGCCCGTGTGAGGCTGCGTGCAGTCCTCTCTCTGGGCGGGCTATGGCCCAGCGGCCAGCAGCCCACACTGGCCCATGGCTACCCCATTTCTTGCCCCCTACCCCCCGCACGGGGGGTGCTGGCAAAGGCAAGGCGGTCTCGGCACAAATGGGCACAAGCTTCCCAGGGGCCATCTGGAGCTGGGCTGGGCGTGTGCCCTTCCTGACCGCCCTGCCACCCTGCCGGGACCCCCGCACCTCCCTGGCTCAGTGCGGTGTGTGTGGGGAGCCGGGGGGAGGTAAGCAGCTGGACCCCAGCACACAGTACCAAACTGCAAACTCAGCCGGGACCCCCAAAGGAGACACGTGTGCTCACAGGTGCACCCACAAGCCCGTGTGCACATTCATGCCCGCTTGCCCCAAGGACAGCCATGGTGTGACACGGGACTCCACTGTAGTCACGTGAGGAATCCCCAGCACTGACAGGGGCAGGGGCTGGGCTCAGATTTGAAGGGCAGACGACCCCCTCCAGGCTGCTCCCAGGCATCGTGAGCCTGCTGTCCCTGGGTGGGCCCGGGTAGCTCGTTTCCAAGACTGGGTACAGCCAGGACCCTGGAACCCTGATCCCGGGTGTCAGGACAGGTGTGGGGGAAGCCACTTCCCAGCTGGGCCACCTTGGGTGGTCGTCCAGCTCCTGTGCCTGTCCAGCCTCAACTGTGAGGCCAGGGTGGAACCGGCGTCCACCGCAGTAGCTGTGAGCAGTGACTGGTGCTGGCTGGGACCGGGCAGGCAGTGAGCCAGGCAGCACCGGCAGACGGCCACCAGGCCCAGGGCCAAGCAGGCTCCAGGGACACCCGGTGTGGCAGAGTCCTGGGGGTGGCAGGGGGCACAGGAGAGGGAATGAGGACTGTATGGGACACAAGTTGGGGGCACCCCGGCAGAGAGATCACATGGCCCTGCCAGACGCACCCCCAGCGTGAACTGCGTGGCTGCCACACCAGGGCAGCCCACAGGCCATCGAGAACCTCCGGTGATCCTGACCAGGGGTCAGAGGGGAGGCTTCCGAGAGCCCTGTTCTTCTCACCAAGGGGCCTGGGGGCCCCCTTGGCCCTGTGTCCCTCCCCAGCTGGGGCACCCAGGAGGGTTCCAGAGCCCTTGTAGCACCCACTCCTGTGATGCAGGCTGTGGGCAAGGCCTCTGACCCAGCCCACAGCCTGGCAGGGGACAGCCACAGGCCCCGCGCCCCACAGGACCCAGCTCAGGCCTGGTCTGCCCTCTCACTGGGGCCTGTGATAGGAGCTGGGCCTGCAGTCATGGCCAGTGACACGCACTGTCACTGTGAGACCACCTCCCCCTGGAACCACTCCCCTGGGCACCTCAAGGTGGGCACACACCCCGGCAAAGCTCTGGTGCCTACCACACAGCCGCTGGGCACCCTGGGGTTGTTACTGGGTCCTACCCTGGTGTAACCCAGTATCCCCAGGGTGGTGGCCGTCACCAAACACCAGGGTCCTCAGCTAACTGTAAGACCCACGGAGGGTGCCTCCTTCGGGCAGGCTGCCCCATGTGGGTGGGCAGGCTACAGGGAAAAGCAGAGGGGAGGCTGGGAGAGGCAGGGCTGCTGCCGACTCAGGGGCAGGTACGCACACCTGGCAGGGCCCGGCCTAGAAGGCAGCATTCACAGGGACAGCTGGCAGGCGGAGCTGAGAACAATGGTGTGGAGCTACGGCGGGGCTGCAGCGCGCTCTGGTTCAGGGCCTGCCCAGCACGGGGCCAGGCTCAGCGTGGGCTTCGGGGCCAAGGAAGCTGCCCAAGCCAGGCCCAGTGCAGCCGCAGAGGGTCACAGCTGGCCAGGCACCACCACAGGGTTTGGTCATCCTCTGTGCCAGGAGCAGGGCACGCAGATGTGGTCCCCAAGCCTCCTGTGGGACAGAGGTGCACAGACCCTAATACTTCCCTTGGGCTCTACACTCATGGCAGAAAAACTCTACACACGGCTGTCTGCTGCTGGGCCCGCCCCTCAGCACCTTAGCTGCCCCGGTGTGCGTGCCTCGCCTGCTCCAGGACCCCAGGCTGTGCCCTCACCCAGGGGACAGTCCTTCCCCTGCCATCCTGGGGCTTGACGCCTGCACACTGGCCACGGCCTGGCCCACCTGCGCCCCTCGGCCTCGCACTGCAGCCATCCTTCGCAGCTGTCCCCGAGGGATGGACGAGGCACAGCCTCTCCTGTCCCCCCTTCCCCTGCTGTCTCGTCCCCCTTCCCCCGACAGGCCCTTCAGCAAACACCATCCCTGCTGCCGTGGCCTGCCAGGACTCTCCCCGTCCGGCCTGGCCAGTGGAACGTCCAGCCAGAGCTCTGTCCCCCACGAACAGCCGCCTCCGACACCCACCCGCCTGGAGGCAGCTCCAACGCCCCTCCCGCAGAGCCCCCACCTCCACCTGGGGCCCCGCAGCCAGGTAGACAGTGCAACCAGAGCCAAATTCCGCACATCCCGACCCTGCACTATACCCAGCTGCTCCACACAAACCCTAGGAGGGGCCTTGATTCTGGGCTTTTCCACACTCCCCCACTGGGATCGAATGGCAAGTGTCGCCCACTGTCCCCCTAGACCCCCCACAGCTGCCCTCTTCTGTCTCTGCACCACCCACCCTGCCATCCCAGGGCAGGCACAGCCATGTCGGGCCCCTCGGGCCGGGCCTCAGGGCTCCTCTGCAAAGAGCCACTCCCTGCCCTGCAGCCCACAAGGGATCCTCCCAGCTCTGCCCTTTACCTGGCACAGGTGCTGCCTCCTGTCACTCAGGCCCAGGGATGCCCCTGCAGGCGTGGCCCCATCCCGTCCTGTCCTCACTGCACACCTGCCCCTGGAGCCCTTTGGCAGTCCCCACCGCACTGGAGGCCCATAGGGAGCTTGTCCATCCAACCCCAAAGCACACCTGTGTCCAGCCCAGGCAGGCCCAGCAGACGCATTCTGATGTAGAGCCACTGCAGTCGGGGGCACCCCTTCTCCCCACTCAGGGCACCTCGGCTCCTGGAGGCTCCTCTGTGGCCAAGTGCCGGGAAGGGCCGAGCCCAACGGCCAGCAGCCCCCAGCTCTCAACCTGAGTCAGAGTCCAGGCCTCGCCTGAGCCCAAGTAGTCAGGACGTGGGGTCACCAGGCAGGATGGGCATGGGGACAGCCTGTGGTGGGTGCTGGCGAAGCTGGAAGGGCTGGCTCTGAGGACGTCCCCAGCTGGGGTTTCCCACAGCACACCAGGGAGGCCGGAGGCTGCCCAAGGCTCGTCTCCAGCCCGCACGGCACGGCCCGCGAGGCCCAGCACCCCTGGGCCCTGGTGGGGCACAAGGCAGGCCACAGAGCCAGATGAGGAATCACAAACAACAGCCTCAGCCAGTTTTCTTCAAGTAGCAGATCTCTGTTTCACTAAATCCATCTCCCCACCGGCCTTCTAGAAGACAGGGATGCAGGCTGGCCCAGGGTGGAGGCAGAGTGCACAGCCACGAGGACTCTGCTGCACTCTGGGGGTGTCGTCTGGCCTGCTGGAGGCCGAGCGATGGCAGGACGCCCAGCCCACCCCACCAGGAGGCTGAGGCCTGGGCCCCAGGAGGGCACTGTGGCACAGCTCTGCCATCGAGGCCACCCTCTCCTAGGGGGACACGCTGGAGCCACATCCAGGGCTGCAAGTACCTGCCGTCCTCCTCGAGTGGTCCTTGGCCTCCCAGTGAAGAGGCCCGGGCCTCAGGGTGGCTCAGAAACCCCACCTGCCCTCCCTCCATGGACGCAGAGCCCAGTCCCGGCTGTGTGTGCCACAGGCACACCCCACGCCAGGACACCAGGCAGCCTGGCCACGTCGCCCAGGGAGCTGCACAGGCAGATGCGGCAGAGCTGCCAGACCACACTTGTCTACCATGCGCAGCTGCTCCTGAGGGGACCCGGGGCCCTGGAGCGCCAGGCGCTGCAAGGCAGTGGGCAGGACCTGAGGGCGGTGGGGTCAGGAGGAGGGGCTGCAGCTGGCCGCTGAGGGCCACCTCCGGACCAACACAGCCACCCAGTGCGGGGGAGCCGCCAAGCACCCAGTGACCTCGGGGAGACCTTGACATCCCACCGCCTTCCCTGACACCAGGCTCCAGCAGAGGGGGCTGGACACAGCGCTTCTCGGGGCAGACGTGGCGGGCGGGAGCGGAGCACGCAGGCCACGGGCTCCGGAGCTGGGTCCTGCAGCCTCAGGGCCAGACGCTCAGCCCTCTGCTCCCTCGGACCAGCAGTGGGGCTTCCTCACGCCTCAGCTTCCTTACGGTGGGGACACGACTGCCCACCTTTGAGGGTTTGTGGGTGGGTCGAGGACCAGCAGCCTGGGCCACACTGTGGGATGCAGCTTCGGGCACTCCCGGCCCACGTCCGATCAGACACACGTAGACATTCAGTCCTGTTCCTCCTGCTAGGTACAAATCTTCCTTCCATTGCTCAAAACATGATCCCAATGGTAAGTACCATGGCGGCCACGGTGGCCATGGGACGAGGTCTGCGGAGTAGGTGGGGTGGCACTCGTCCTACTGCCTCAGTCTCAGCCCCCGTGCCCGTGAGCACAGCCTGGGAGGCCCATCTGGTCCTCAGGAGATACGCTGGGGCCACCGCCAGGGCACTGCTGGCCTTGAGGCTACGCTTAGTAGCCTTCATCGTCGTCACCATCACAGCCGTAATCTGCAGAGTACAGAGGAGAATCAGGGACGCTGAGGACCTCTGTGTGGTCAAGGGGCCCAGCTGCCATCCTCCTGCCCTGCCCCTGGGCCCCAGGCCCTGGCCACTCCCTCGTAAGGCTCTCGCACCCGCCCCACCGGCCTCGTCCCCACACGGCCCCACCACCGATGGGGACTGCCATTTTGGTCTCCTCATCCCTGCGAGCTTGGGGGTGGTGTGTGCACAGCGTGGGGCCCTGGGTTCCTGTTGAAGGCACACGTGAGCAGTATGGTCACCCTCGGCCTGTGCAGACCCGGGAGCCCCACTCTGCTGGCCGACTGGCCTTCACGCAGACACCCTGCTGTCCCAGTGGAACTGGCCTCTGACCCTGGCCAACTCTAGCCCACTTTGGGGCCTCAAAGCCAATACGGCCAATTTACAAAATGTCCTACTTCAAATTTCCTTCCAGGGAGCAATAAAAACTTAGTCTGATGCCTGAGTTCAGGGATTGTTATGGGCAGACGGTCTGTGCCTTTCTTTTTCCAGAACACCCCCGCCCCCACCTCCCGCCCCCTAGTCCCTGTGTCGGCCACCAGCCACGCAGAGACACCCCACACCGAGTCCGGCCCGGCCGGCGAGGGCGGCCCACCCACCGCTGCCGCCCATCATCTGCAGGGCGCTGACGCAGGGCTCTCCGTCCTCCTCGTCAGGGTCCTCCTCATCTGCCTCCTCCTCGGGGTGGTACGACACAGGTCCACTCTCCACCAGCACCGCCTCGGGCCTGACCGGCTCGGCTCCCGGGGCCGGGGGGCTCGGGAGCAAGGCCTGGAACAAGGGGGGGCTCTGGGATGGCGGGTGGAGCCAGGGCTGTCCTTTCCCCGACGGGCCTCAGCTACTCTCCTGGCCCGCCAGGGGCTGTGCCGGGGCTGATCCTGGGGTGCTGACCCTGCTTGGCTGGAGCCCGGCCGGGGGAACCCCAGAGCCTGTGGGCAGAGCAGGAGGCGGCGTGCCTGCTGGGCCTGCCTTGGTCCCTTCCAGAGGTGGGTGCTGAGGGCTGCAGCCCACGCCTGCTCCTTTGCCTCCCCCAGCCCCTCTCCCGTGCACTCCCGGGAGCACCCAGCGGGCTCCTTTCCCCGCAGCAGGACTCAGCCTCAAGGACACCACGGTCTCAGCACCGAGGCCCTGTCCCCAGCAGCACAGCAGTCTGCAGGCAGGCTGGTGGTCCAGCACCGGCTCAGGCCCCCATGCCCCCCGTGACACCACCCCTAACCCTGGGCCAGCGCCTTCAGCTGCACCAGCCCTCCCTGCCGCTCCTGTGCCTCCTGGGCCAGACCAGCGCCCCAGCGACAAGTAATGGTCCAGGAGGAAGACCCCTGAGCCCTGGCCTGGCGAGCCAAGGCTGTCACCCAGAGGAAGGCCTCACGCCAGGCCCTGGGCTACAGAGTGGGACCCAGCGACCTGGGCAGGGGCCTCGCTCCCCACGTGAAGGCTCTCGCCAGGCCCAGGGAGGAGGCTCTGCAGGCTGTGCTCTGGCCGCTGGGCACACACTGGCGACTGCTCACCCTCAGCCGGCCGTGTCCTTGCCTGCTGCCCACTCCTGGAACCTGAGACCTGCCTCCCGGGGACTCGATTCTCTGCCTGTGCGAGGCCAGTGTGGAGCCTGTTCCTGACTGGCTCACAGACGGTGCGAATGGGCTCAGGAACCAATGAGTGAGCTGCTTCCCGAGATCCCTACCCCAGGCCACACGGGACAACGCACCTCTCCCGTGGCCGCCTTCTTAGCCGGCTGTGTAGACACCAGAGGCCTCAACCTGAAAGAGAGCACAGCGTGGCGGCCTCAGCCCCTGCCTCCTGGTGACCACGAGGATGTGAGCCCCTGCCGAGGCACCTTCTCGCAGCCACCTCCAGCTGGACGCGAGGGACTGACGCCTGCCCCAGTGTAGACGCCCAGGGCACCTGCCTCACCCAGCGGGAAGAAGGGCAGACTCCCAAACACAACGGCGCCTTCTATCCCACACGGCCAGGGGTCCTTGGAGGCTGCTGGCCCACCCCGGGGAGGCGGGAGCCCAGAGGAGAGGGGCGGGCTTTCCTCCCACACACTGCTGTGGCCACCTGGGTCCGTGCAGGCTGGCGTGAGTGGGCTCTGGGCCTGTGGGTGAGGATGGGAAGCACAGCCGTGTGGGCAGTCGGGGGGCTGGAGCCACACACTCTGCAGCTGGGCCCTCAGAGGCCTGGCCCTGCCCTGCTGTGCCGTGCTGGATGAGCCCTATGGGCACCGGGAAGGGACCCTGGAGCAGGTGGACATTTGCAGAACACTAAACACAGAGCTGGCACCCATGTGTGGGCCAGGCCCGAGGCCTGAGGCAGAGGGAGCCTGGTCAGTCCAGGTGCCGGGCCCGCTCCTGGCGAGGCTCCCCAAGGCCTCCCGCCTGCTGTGAGCAGAGACCACACGCGAGCACACAGCGCGGGGCCTGCTGACGCCCACCCCAGACCAGGCCGTGCTGCCTTGCCCACCCCGCGCACCCCAGGCCCGTTCTGCAGCACAGCAGCGCCTCCTCAGCAGGCGGACCTCGCCCAGGGCAGGTGCCCCACTGAGGTTTCCCCACCACGGCCAGGGCTGGCGTCCACGGGGCAGGCCCAGGGCTGCTCTCCGCACAGCCCCTCCTCTGGGAAGATCCAGCCAGCAGCCCCTGCCAAGGGGGGCACAGAGGCATGTGCAATTGGCCCCGAGACCCCACTGGCTCAAGGAGCAGTTTCTTTGGCTTCAGACAGACCACACCTTAGCCAGATGGGAGGAACACAGGACAGACACAAGGGCAAGGCCAGGGGACAAGAAAGCCATGATCTGATCAGAAACGGTAACTAGACTAGAAAACTCACATCACGATGCAGTCACCCTTGCAGGGACATGCCTTCCCTGTCCCCACCTATGACCTGAAGCCACAAAGACATGCAGCAATGTCCCAAGGCTCTGGCAGAAAAATCCAGATTTGCCAGAACCAGGAGGCGGCTGTGCCAGCCCTCACCCTGCGTGGCCACAGAGCTCCCTACAGGGGAGGCCGGGCCAGGAGAGAACTCAGGGTTCAGTCAACGATGGCTGGTACTTAAGGGCAAGAAACCACAAGGCTTCCAGAGCACGATGGCCAAAGTGGGACAGGGGTCTGGGCCCAACCTTGGGTCCTGTCCCTGGAGCTTCCCGTCCTCCAGCGTGCCACGGTCACAGTCTCCACAGGATCCTGCGTGAACCCCAGGCCCCAAGGGAGGGTCTGCAAATACCCGGAGAACAAATTCCTGCCCAGCGTCTCCTCGGCCCAGGGTCTGTTTGCCTGGTTGGTCCCCAGCCAGCCAGGGGCCTGGGGGACCTGGGGCCGCTTACCCCCCCTTTCACCCAAAGCCACCACTGTGTTCCAGCTGCTGTCCCTCCTGGCCTGGATGGCAAACGCCACACCTGGTTCCTGTGGCCTTGACCCTGCTCGGCTGGAGCCTGGCCTGGGGGAACCCCAGAGCCTGTGAGCAGGGCAGGAGGCGGCGTGTCTGCTGGGTCTGCAGCCCACGCCTGCTCCTCTGCCTCCCTCAGAGGGGGACACCAAGACTGGGGCTACAGGGGCTCACATGAGAGCAGACCGACCTGCCTGGGCAGGAGCAAGACCTGCGGGTCACAGCAGCCCACGCTCAGTGCCCACCGAGGGGCCGCGAGTGCCCATGGAGCGCAGGGAGGAAGCTCAGAGGCAGTGGCTACCTGAGCCCCTGCATCACCCGGCTCGGGTCTGTGGCCGTCCTCAGAGGGAGCCCCCATCCCAGTGCAGGGCCAGGGAAGCAGCTGGCCAGACAGTGACGGGCGGGGCAACCAGAAGGGGGATGAGGGGCCCCGGCACTGAGGAGGGGCCACCCAAGCAGCCAGACTATGAAGCGTGGCCTCTGCCATCAAGTGATGCTGTGGTCTCAGGGCTGCTCCTCCCCGGCTCAGTGCTGCGGCCGAGCCCCTCTTTCCTCATCTCCCAGTGTAGACGAAAGACTGTCCCCAAGGGCTGTGGGGACAAACTAGGACCTGCCCTCTGCCTCACGGAGCCCCTTCCCGTTCCCTGCCCTGCCCGAACTGCCTGAGCTGCCTAGGCCTGGCTCCCCACCCCCGAGGCCTTCCTACTCCGTTTTCAGGATGTTCAACGTTCACAGACTCAAGTCCTAGCCGCTCAGGGGAAGGTCAACAGGCTACCAATGGAGTAAGCTGCACATACAGACACGAGTGCACACATAGACGAGTGCACACATAGACACGTGCACACGTACGACGTGCACACCCACACAGACACACCCACCCCCAGGGCATGCCCAGGCCAGCCGCTCAGATGGGCTGCAGGGGGCTGGGAACCCTGTGACTGGGCCCCAGCGTCACTGCACGGGGCTGGCACCCTCGCAGCACGGCCAGAGGCCTGGCCGGGTGGGCAGAGGCGGCTGAGGCAGGCTCAGACCCAGCTTCGGGTCCCACCTCCCAGGGCTCAGGTGCAGGGGTCTGAGCCACGGGACCTGCTCCGACTCCGTCTCTGCCTGCCAGACCTCCCCCACCCGCAAGGAGGCCGTGCCAGGGATTCATCCCACGGCTGCTGAGAAAGCAAGTAAAGCTCCTTCGCAAAGCAGCACATGGGGACAGCGACAGCAGGGGGACAGCAACACAGCCAACTTTGGCAGGTGACAGAGCAGCCTACCCAAGAACTCAAAAGGCCACAGAAAACCTCTACAGACAACAGGATACCAACAGGGCTGATGGGAACAAAAGGCATGAGTGGCGGTTCAGCGCTTCCCCACACATAGCAGCAGCTGGAAGACCATGACTGAAGGTCCCACAGGGCCAGGAAGAGCACACACGTGTGGCCCGGAGCCCTGGAGACATGGCGCAACTGTCCACGGCAGGCTGGATGCTGACGGAGCTGAGCCGCCCAGCCCTGTCTCCGTGGCCGGGGGAAGGCACTGACCAGCGTGGGTGTGGCAGGGCCCTCAGAGCCGTGGCCTCAGCAGGAGAGCCTGCAGCCACTGCCCGATGCCCAAGGCACAGAGGCCGGCTCTAACCTGGGGCAACAAGGGCCACATGTGGCTTAGACACCCTCAAGGTGGCCCCTGGTGGAGCTGCAGGACGGTGCTGTCCGGCTCACCAAGGCCACCACGTTCAGGCCCTTGACCCGTCCTGTGTCCCATTTTCTCTACCCACGTCCTACTTGCTCAGCAGCACCTGCTCTTACCTCCCTCCCTCCCTCTCGGCAGACAGCGGTGCAGCCGGGGCGCAGAGGGGCCGTGAGCGCTGCGGCTGGCTCTTCTCCCATGAAACCAGCCCTGGGCTGGAGAAGGGGCCCGAGCGTCCCATCGCCTCCTTGAGGCAGAGTGGACCCTGGCACTGCAGGACCCTTTGAGGGCTGGAGCCCCCCTCAGGACATAGCCCCACCTGCGAAGGGCAGTCGGGCAAACATGGCTCTGGGTGCTCCGCAGGCCCCAGTCAGCCCACGACAGCCCCCAGTCCTGAGGCCTCGGGCCTCGGCCTGCGCCGACACCCACCCTGACGGGACCGGACGGTACCTCTTCCCCACGCTGGTCACGGGGTCGGCCCCATTTCTGCTGGCTGGCATTCTCCTCCGTGACAGCTTCCTGGCACTGGCCCTGTCCTCGGGCCGGGCGTCTTCGCCCCGCGGGCTACCCGAGCCCGTGCTGTTGAGGTCCCGCAACACGCTGTAGTTGATCTTGCTGGAGATCTTCTTCTGCTCCAGCATCTTTTCGATGGCCTCCCCCGCTGTGCTGGCCTGAATGGGTTCCCGTCGCTTGCAAGACTTCTTGGGCTTGATCGAAGCACAAAAGAAATGCCTAATGTGAGTCACGCGTGGGTGGGCGTGGGGAGGGCAGTGCCTGGCCATCAGTCCCCACAGGGAGCCGAGCGTGGGGTGGGGCAGGGGTCCAGCCAGCCCAAGTCAAGTCTTGCCCTCCCAGCTGAGCGGGCACTAGGGGCAGCCCCTCAGCCCTGGGCTGGGGCAAGCCCCTGGGGTGTGCGGCGGGCTGGGTGCCCGAGGGGCTGCGAAGCAGCAACAGCAGCGGACCTGCCCATGGTCCACCACTCGGACCCCCGGTGCCTGACCCAGCACAGGGCCACATGAACGTGGCAGAGGGAGGTGCTGCCCTGTGAGGACCACAGCAGGGACATTACCAGAATAGACAGACCATCTGTCCCAGCACCGAGGCCAGGGTCCACAGTCCCCGCTGCCCAAGGGTCACAGATCTATCCCAAGGGCGAGAGCTGCAGGCCACCCCGGCCAGCGGCCAGCACAGGTTGGGCCACCCTGGCTGCGCCAGCTCATGCCAGCCCCCGCCTCACCTCCTGCACACCAGCTTTCCCTGCGCGGCCCCCAGCAGAGCGTGGGATACGCTGTCAGGTGGGGGGTCCTAGGGCCCTGAACTCCCCAGGGGTCCTCCCGAGCTGGCAGGCCATGTGTCTGTCCTCTGGGCCTCCCTCCCCTTGGCGCCAGGAAGCCCAGTGTCACCGGAAGTGGACCTGTCTTTTCTCCTGTTCAGTCACTGAGACATGGAACCACTTCCAAATTTACCGTGTTATCAACATTACAGTCAAACCACGGAGTGAGCCGCTGAGCCGAGTCGCCATGCAGCTGACAGAGTAGGGAGGGGCCACAATTAGGCTTTCCCAGGTCATCAGAGAACAAAGACCTGGACACAGAGGTGGGACCTCTTGTGTCCTTGATAAGGGACTTGAGTCCAGGGACCTCAGTGGCCAGCCCTGAGTCTCCACCAAGTCTACCCTGGAGTCACACTCAGGACCGTGCCCAAGCTGAGTGGCCCATCCAGCTGTGGTGAAGCTGACCCCGGGGTGCCTGTGGCCAGGGACATGGGTTCAGGGTCTGTGGCTCCTCTTGACACACACGGAAGAAACATTCCACAGAGACGGTTTCCTCCTACAAACTTGGACATCTCCCAGAAAAGGCTCCTGGTGTGTCACGAGATGCCCACCTTGTGCTCCTTGTAGATGCCGAGCTCCTTCTCCTTGGCTATCCTCGCCTCCTTCTCTGCAAGTTGAACACAGCGGCCCCGGTCAGCAGCGGCCCGTGCCCCAGGCCGGGGCCCGTGGGGTGGGCAGGGGTGCTTACCCCTCTGCTCTCGCAGGTACTCGGCGTTCTCCTTCATCCACAGCTCGGCCTTCACGCGGGCTTCCGACTCGTTCAGTATGTACTGGGCAAGCACAGGGAGGTGCCATCAAGTTTCTTTCACACCGAGGGCGGGCTAAGCTCTCTCGTCAGCGAGCACTTCCCGTGTGTGTATTTAAATTGTCGAACAAGGGGAACGTGGGTAGGCCTCCATTCAGTGTGGAGACCAGGCTGAGGCCTCGCGGCTGAGAACAGGCTGGGGACACCCGTTGCTCCACTGCCCTTTCCAAGGCCACCCATGCAGGCTGTCTGTGAGCCAGCGCTGTGGCACTCCCAGGCCCCACCGACACCACGATGCCGGCCAGCCAGAGGGCAGGGCCACGGGTCCCATGAAAAGACCAGGTGAGGGTGTCAGGTGCCAATTTAGGAGCAAATGGGCAGCTGGCTCTGGGCACCACGTGGTCATAAAATCAAGGAAGAGAGACTCCTTGCCTGACAGAGGACAAGTACTGCTGAGATCAACAGCAAGGAGCCAGAACAAACGACTGCAGCCCCAGAACTTGGAGGTATTCGATACCCTTGGAGTCAGCAGGCGCCTCCGTGACTGGAGACCTCCGTATGGGCCCAACCCGGGTGGGACTTGTGTTTACCACAGGCCACGTGCCCAGATGGTGGCAAAGGCTAGGTGCAGAGTGCAGGGCCCTACCAGCGGGCACCGGCCCAGAGGTTGGCTCTGGCTTCCAGTGGGAAGGGCATGCGCTTGCCGTGGCCGCCCTGGAGCCAGAGTCCAGAAGGTGGGGCTGGGGACAGTGGTGGGCTAGGAGACCACGAGGCCACCTCAGGCCAGGGAGTGTCTGGAAGGGCCAAGGGGCAACCACCCCAGAGGCCAAAGGCAAGCCCTGGGCAGGGGAGGCCGCCAACCCCACCTGCGTCCCAGTGCTGTCCTGGGCCGCAGAGCCAACTGCCTGCTGGGAAGGTGAGGGCCACGCAGGGGCTTACTCTGTCGATCTCAAGGTCGTCGATGCCACTGAGGTCCAGTTCACCATCTCCAGAGGTGTCTGCTAGACGGAAGCAGTGTCAGTGTCACTTAGGGACAGTTCTGATTAGAAGGGCACAAACACTATCCGGCTGGCTCACGACCCTGGGGTTTGGGCCAAGGGGCTTCTAGAAGCTCCCGCCTCTGTACCGCAGTCCCCGCACTTGCCCGACATTGCCTTGTGTTTCTCTAAATGCTCACTTCAGGTGCTAAGTGAAGAAAGCAGGACACGAAACTGAAGCTACAAAAAAGCTACCCAACATTGCTAGGCTTTTGCGTAAGAAATGGGCTGTTCTGAGATTGGGAGACACAGCTCTCCGGCCCCGACAGAGGGAAGGGGGCACAGTGGTGAGCGGGGCCCAGGGGATGGATGTCCTGCCGCAGAGGAAGGGCTGGGGATTCCCACTGTGGTGCTCTCAGGCCTGGGGGTGGAAATGACGGTGACTCAGGGAGCCTCCCATCACTGTGCTCAGGGTGTCCCCAAACCTGTGGCTACCACCCTCTTGCCCGGTGTGGTTGAGGGCACGCTCTGCAGAGCCCAGAATCAGGGCAGTCTGTCCTCTCTACAAACCCTCATCGCCCATCGGCTGAGTCCTGTCAAGTCCAGTCACGCAGCCAGGCTGTCTGGGGCTCACTCCTGCCACGCCGCTCCGGGACTGAGGCCCAGATGACTGCTCTCAGTGCTCAGACGTTCCCCTGAGACCCTCCCCAGCCTGCCTCGTTCCCCTTGCTCTCTCAGCTCTGGCCAGAATGGCCCTTTCTGCTCTGAGGTCACTGTATCTTGGCTGCCCCAGGGCCTTTGCACGGGCCCTCTGCCCAGTGCTAACACGGCAACCCCCGCCACAAGGGCAGGTGCGTGACTATCCATCTCCACGCCTGGCCCAGAGGTCACTTGATAAACACCCATCCATGCACTGAGCAGCAACCCTCAAGGAGGCCCTCGTGTACAGAGGCCAAGCCCTGGTGCCTGGTGGAGGCAGGGCCTGGGGGTGAAGTGCCAAGGGAGGGTCCAGGCTCTGTGCTGCCAGGGAGGCTTGTCCTAGCAGGGTCCAGGGATGGGACCATCTGCTTTCTCCTAGAGCTGCCAGCACCTGGGCCCTTCCTGGCCCTGACCTCGCTGATGTTTTGTAGAACGGGAGGGGTGAGGAACAGCAAGCCTGTCTGCCGTGGCCTGGTCTGGCACCGTGCCCTGCTCAGGGCGTCTTGTCACGGCTGTGCCGAGCTCAGCAAGCATCGTTCCTCTGACTGGTGGAGACGCAACCTGTCTGGGCTCCGCCGTGTTACACAAATGGAGGAAGGGCAAGAAAGGCTGGTCCCTGCCTCGTGGGCGCCTGTAGAACTCCTAGCATGACTTCTCAGCGTGATTACAATTTTCACACGGTGCCCATGGGCTCTCAGGGCTTTGGGCCACATGCCAGTAAGGGACTGCTGAGGCAGGAGGGAGCCTGTGGCCAGCAGACGGTCCCAGTGAGGGTGACAAAACCTGATGGGCATTTGGGGTGTTGGCAAACACCCAGCTCTTTGTGTTGGGACCACTGACCCCTCACACAGCCCTGAGCGGGAGGACTGGCAGTGCCCCCACCCAAGCCCACCCTGCTAGAACCTCCCAGACAGACAGTGTCAGCTTCCAGGTCACTCTGTCCCCCAACACCTGTGGTACTCACTGGGGTCCCGGCTCTGGGAGGAAATGCACTCTCGGATGGAGTCAGAGATGCCCAGGCTGGCAGCTGTGGGCAGGGGACCCAGCAGGGACTCCAGGGCTGGGGGCCTGCTGCCCGCCTCAGGGCCTCCTGCGGCTTCTGAGCTGCCTGGGGTGTTGCTGCCGAGGAGCTCCCGGTAGAAGTCCTTGTTCAGGTGGCTGGCAGCAGCCTCCAGCTCCTCGTCCTCTGTGTCCTCCTCTCCAAGCAAGCTGGACGTGGTGTCCTCGACGGAGCCTAGGGACACATGACCCGCACACCAACCGTTAGCCGGGGAGAATGCAAAGCAAGTCTGCTCTTGGACAAGAGACACTTCCGCCCAGCTGCAAAACAACCAGTGGAAAAAAGACGGAACTGTCAGCAAACAGTGCTGGGACGCCCATGTGTACAAGAATGAGCCCGACCCACGCCTCACACTTACACAACAACGAACGCGAATGGCTCACAGGCCTCAGTGAGACAGCCAAAAGTACAAACATTTTAGAAAAAACTAAGAGCACTGCCAGCGGGAATGCAACGGTGTGGGCACCCTGGAAACAGCTGGATGGTTTCCTAAAGACCTAAACACTCACCTTCCACATGAGCCGGCAATTCTGCTCCTTGGCATTTGCCCAAGACAAGAGGAAAAACACGTCCGTGCAAAGACTTGTGTACAGATGTTCAGAGCAGCTTATTTGTAATAGTCCCAAGTGGAAAGAGCCCAGTGCCCTCCAACAGGTTAATGCATAAGCAACTTCAGTGCATCTACGGACCATGACACCACGATAAAACAACCAACTGCCGATGGTGACTCAAAAGCATCACACTGCGTGAAGAGGCCAGAGGAAAGCAGCGTGTGCTAAGTGACCCATTTATATAAAATTCTAGAAAACATGGCTGACTCACAGTGACGGCAGTTCAGTGGCAGCCTGGGGCAGGCAGGCTGGGGTGGGCTATCAGGGGCCCGAGGACACTGTTGGGAGTGACAGATCTGTGGGTCGTCCTGATTATGGTGACGGCTTCACAGGTGTGTGCAGATGTCACAACCCCCAAATCAAAAGGTGCATTTTAAATACGTGCAGACTGCCTCCTAGCCAAGCACACACGGGTGCCCACAAGCATGCCCGTGTCGGTGGACACGGGCCACCGCCACACAGTCGAACCATCGAAGGGGGAGGGGGCCGGCAACACTCCCTGGTCCCAGGCAAGGAGAGCAGAAGTCAGCAAGAAAATCGAAAACCACGCCCCATTCCCCAGAACTTTCAAAACTCCTCGCACAGGGCAGAGAAAAACACAACCTGAGACTGAGAAACTGAAAACATTTCACAGCAGGATCACAGCTGAAACGATGCCCGGAGAAAAGCCCACTGCCCGAACGTGTGTGGGCACCAGCACACCGGGTGAACCGGCCGCACAGGTGACTGGGAGACGGGGTCTGGGAGAAGCTGCCAGAAGCACAGAGATAAAGCGCAGGCTACTGACTCGGCAAACAGGAAGGCAGCAGAGCCAATGAATCAATTCAAAACCTGGATTAATAGGGAAATCAATAACCAGCTGGGAAAAAACCCAGAAAACAAAACTAACAAAAAGAAATGACAAAAAAGAAAATTCAGAGACAAAAATAAATCAAAAGTATCGTAAGACACAACTTCACTCAACCCTGCAAATGGACGGGACAGGTGCTCCAGCGTAAGCGCCAACAGTGTGACCTGGGCCACCGCGGCCTAGCGGTGCCTCGGTGGACCCCAGGCAGGCCCGATGCCGGACGCCACCCCGACGGATCACATGCGTGCATCGGAGAAACGGGCTGCGGTCTCTCTCCTGACCCTGCACACATCTGGGACACGTGCTTGAGACAGGGACACGCATGAAAACACGAGTGGGCATTTCCTCCACGTGACAGATCCTGCCATCCCAGCCCACAGGCTGTGCCCTGTGTCCTGGGGAGGCACAGGAGGCCCTGCCGGAAGCCAGGATGGTGCCCGCGGCCGCCACTGTGATTCCATGAAGGCAACAGACTAGATGTGAGAAAGAAATTCAGGGCATAAAACCTGGTGAGAAACAGTAACAGAATCATTGTTTGCAGATGACAAAATTCATCACTTGCAAAACCCAGTGATAAGTTGGACGCTATTAAAAGGGATGGAAGAGTTCCTCACAACACGACAGCACAAGGTTAGCACGTAGCACTCAGTGTCCTTCCCAGTCGACCAGCAGCTGTAGACACAACAGGACCATTTACGGCAGCAACAGGAGGCGGCAGGGCCTGGATGAGGGACATGGCAGGGCTTTTGCATAGGGAGGAGAAACCCGGGAGGGAAGAGAGGGCTGCTCCCAGGAGGAGGAGACAGAGTAGGGTCAGACTAAGGATGTCGCCCACTTTGTCCAAGCTCCTAGGTGAAGCAGAGAAATGGGCTGGGAGGGGACAGGCAAGAGGATCCTAATGTTTACACGCAAAAATAAACAAGAGTGGCTGCAAAACCCCACAGGGGCATGAGGAGGTGGCCCCTTTCCTTCCCAACGCCAACTATCTCTGATCAGGGGCAGGAAGCATCAGCGAGTGGTGCTGGCTCCAACATGCAGAGAGAGCAATGGGGCTGGGGTGGCGGTGATGCCATGAGCGCAGACAGCACGCACCTCACCCAGTCCCCAGAAAAGACCCCAGAACAGCCCACAGGGACCCTGCGTGCCAGGAAGGCAGCACTCACTCATCAGGGGGAACAAGGTGAGCACAGGGAGACCTGTTTCAGGAAGCTGCAGCTGCCCTGAAAGCCCCAAACTGGAAACTGGATGTGCATGGGCCCCCTTAGCGAGGGAGCGGGGTGCAGGCCAACCTGTACCCACAGCTGGCTTCCCGCAGCCCAGCACACGGCCTGAGCACCAGCAGGGAGGCTGAGGTCTCTCCTGCAGGCAGCAGTGGAGCCAGGTGTGAGAATAATGGCCCGAGGGCACGGGGATGGAGACTGGCCAGGGAGAGGGCTGGAGCTGGGGAGCCGGGGTTGGGGGTGTCCAGGAGCAGTAGGACACTCAGGACAGGGTACTGGGGCCCGAAGGTGGCCCTGTGACGTAGGACCAGACGGCCCAGGAAGGGGGTGGCAGGAGGGGCTTGATTAAAAGGTCAGCGCATGGGGGAGGTGCCGGCAGGACAGCGGGAGCTATCTGGACGGGACCCTGAGCCTGGGCCACGAGGGCAGGGCACGCTCACCATCCTTGGTCAGGCTGGCCAGGGCCCCCTTCGCCTTTGGCCGGCTGTTCTCCAGCTCAATCTCAATGGCGTCTTGGTAAGTGGATATTTCACCTAGAGTAGTGAGTTAAAAGCATAAAGTCAGCACAAATCAATTTTTCTGACCAAACTAAAGTATCTATATGAGAATATTGGTTGGTTACCTTCAACCTCCTCCAGTTTTTTTGACAGGACTTGTTCAAGCTGAAAGTACAGGAGGAGAGCGTTAGTGAGGGGTCCACTGTGCGGGAACTGGAGCCTCCAGGGACGCCCCCAGGGCCTCACCAACCACAGGCTGCCCGACTCGCCCCACTGGGGCTGCCCCAGGAAAAGCGGCAGAGACGGACCCGTGGGCCCCACCTGCGTCTGGCCTGGAGAGACGCCCGCCTCTCAGGGTCCCCGTGCCGGACACAGAGAGAGCAGGGCCCTGGCCGGCTGAAGCAAGGCTCAGGACCACCGTGGCTGCACTGCCCCTGGGCCGGGGGCTCCTCAGCTTCCCTCCCAAGCCAGGCCCAAGCCAGCAGGCAGTGTTGAATGTCTGCCCCCGCGGCCGTGTGCAGGGTTCTTCTCCGTGTCCCCTCCAGGGTTCAGTCCCCACTCTGGCCCTGGCTGTCCATCCCTACAGCCACCCCATCGAGTGTGGCAAGTTTCCTGCCAGGCCCTGACTGTGACAGAGCTACGCCTACAAAACCCCACAACACAATAATGGAAGGAAATATACCTTGAGCAGAGGCTGCCTCCAGGCGGTGAGATGGGGCATTTTGCACTTGATTGGACTTTCAGTATATTCCAAAGTACATATCACTTTGGGAATCTACTTTATATCCTAGTGTTTTGGAACAAAACCAGACACTACGTGCTTCTGTGGGGAGGGGCCCAGTGGGGGCGGGAGGCTGGCAGCAAAGCCAGCAAAGCCAAGGTGGAGATGCTGGGGCTCCTGCTCCACATGTGGTGAGTCAGGGCCCCCTGCTTGAGGCCTCACGAAGCTAAGCCATGCGCCTCCAGCCGGCTACACACGCAGCCTGGGCCTGGCTGCAGACAGTCTAGCTTGTGTAACTGAGCCACGTATTGAGAAATAACAGGTGTGAAGTGTCAGAGCTGCACATCTACGAGAAACATGGCTGCCGAGCAGGTGAGGCACAGCCAGGCCTGAGGCCGGCGCTACCTGCTTCATCCGCAGCTTCCTCTGTCCAGCTGTATACGAGGGGGGGTCACATTCCTCCTCCAAGTCGATCTTCATAAACTCATCGATGGTCAGCTGGCTGGTAGGGGTGTCTTCAAATTCTGTGAGCCTAAAACAGAGATGTGAAGTGGAGTCCAATGCCCTGACAACAGCCACTGAAAACTGAGTGTACCGGACGGTCCCTCCATGGGACCGGGTTCCCCAGCCATGCTCAGCTGCAAGTACAAGCCCAGCTGCTTTCCAACAGCAACCCGGCCCCCCCAATCCTGGCAGCAACTCAGGTCCCTGGAGAAAAGCCCACGGGCACCTTCTTCATTTCCACACATACGCCCAGGGATGCTGTTCGCAAGACACAGAGCAGGAAGGAGGCTGAGCCAGGCCCTGGCAGGCATGGAGCCTGCGCTTCTGTGACTGACTGAGGCTTAACTCTTATCAACTCTTCTACATTTTATGCAATCTTCAAAATGTTTTTTTTTTTTTTTTTTTTTTGAGATAGAGTCTCGCTCTGTTGCCTGGGCTAGAGTGCCGTGGCGTCAGCCTAGCTCACAGCAACCTGGGCTCAAGCAATCCTCCTGCCTCAGCCTCCCGAGTAGCTGGGACTACAGGTATGCACCACCATGCCCAGCTAATTTTTTCTACATATATTTTTACTTGTCCAGATAATTTCTTTCTATTTTTAGAAGAGACGGGGTCTTGCTCTTGCTCAGGCTGGTCTTGAACTCCTGACCTTGAGCGATCCTCCCGCCTCGGCCTCCCAGAGTGCTAGGATTACAGGTGTGAGGCACCGCGCCCGGCCCAAAATGTTTAATGAAATCATTTTTAAAGAGAATCAGAGGTCAAATATATAAAGCAAAATTAACTTTCCACCTGCTTTCGGAAAGCGCCGTAGGATATGATCTCAGTTGAAAACCAGCAATCAGGTGGTTCCGATTTGTGATAAATACAGCAGCAACTACAGGTCTGTAAGAACTCGCTGTCACATTTACCTTGCCAGGTCTATTCAAATGAAGCTGTCCCTTCAGACGAGCTGTGAGTAACTACTGTTAACAACACACACCAAAGCAAAAGTGCGCAGCCCCCTGCCCCGTGTCTGCCAGGCTCACTGCTGTGGCCCTCATGTGACTTCGGTTTCCCGGTGGGAGATGGGTCACTCAGGATCTCAAAGTCCAGGATGGGCCACATCAAATAGGAGACACGTGAGGCCTCTCCCTGATGTTCCACCTGACTTCCTGCCTGCCTCCTGGGTGTGACTGAGGGCAATGTCACAACCCTCCACCTTAACTTAGAAACACTGGGATAGAAAGGAAGGGGATATCGTTCTTGGCCTGGGTTGGGCCCCAGAAGGACTGGAAGAGAACCCTGGGGAGGGAGGTGGGGTGGCCCCCAGCACATCCGAGCCCTTGTGCAATCAGGGCCACGCTGGGTCCTGGCCACCAACACCGCCACACAGCCAGGCCGGAGACAGCAGGACCCTGGGAGGCAGCAGTGGCTCTGGCAAGTGGGCCTCGCTCAGCTGGATGGACGAGACGTTGGCACGGTCCCTGCACCCTGAATGAGAGCTGCCTACCTCTTCCGCAGCGTGGACTCGCACACTTTGACCACGCTGATGACCTCCTTGACGGTTCTCCTGAAATCATGCATTCTGGCTGCCACCAGGAGTGCTAGAAAGGAACAAGGGGGTCCTCGTAAGCCCCAGCCAGGACTGGGAACCAAGAAAGCACATCATCTCTGCTGCAGCTCAGGATGGCTGGGGTCAGCCCTGCGCTTAGGGGGGTGACGGCCTGGGCAGAGCAGCAAGACCCTCGCCTGGTGTGGCCACTCCAGAGGAGCGGCGGCTGACCAGGCAGCAGCCACCCTTTGTGAGCATTCCCGTGCTCTGTGGGGACTTCTGGGACCACCACATTCTCTGCCTCATGGAGGAGGTGCTATACCACACTCCACTTTTAAATACAAGAAGAATGAAAATACAGGGTTTGAGAGCTGCTTTGACGTAACCCCTCAGAGCAATTAGCAAACTTTGAGATGACGTGTGTGAAACGCTGGCTGTGACGGGAGCTGAGGAGTCTGAGGACAGGGCCCAGCCAGCGTGGGAAAGGTGGTATGCCCCAGGTGGGCTGTCGTGGGCCTCAGAGAGGCCTGGACCCTGCAGTGCAAATATGCAAACGTGGAAATCAGGTTTTTAGATGGAAAATGAATGTCCAGTCGCATTAATCCTGTTGTTAGCTGAGTGCAGGGACACTGGCACCTGGCCTTCAGGAAAGGAGTAGAACCTGTGGGCACCAGAAGGGAGTGAGGGCCTTGCCGACCCCGCCTGAGGGGCTCACCCCGGGCAGGGGCTGCACAGTTAGCCAGACCATGTCCACATCTTCCCCACCAACACCTGGAGCTAAGCCAGGGTCTACGTGAGAGCTGTACCCAGAGGGGTCCTCAGAGTGTGACCAGATTACTGTCATGCTGGGGATGGTAGATCAGCCTGAAAGCCCTGGGGCACCCTCTGCAGTACCAACTTGGCATCTCGGTTGAGAGAGGCCACGCCGTTAGCCATGCCAGGAGCCAGGCACTCTGTGCAGCTTCTCCCTAGAAGTGGGCAACGCAGGGTCAGGAGCAGGGAGCCCGGCCAGTCCACTCTGCCTGTGAGGGTCCTGTCCCTTATCCTGGGACCTGCAGAGGCTGACAGGAGAGCCAGGAAAGGCCTCGAGGGCCAAGGACCCTTAAGACAGGTCAGGGCTAGGCACAGGAGGCGGGGAGGTTGCTCGCGGTGCGAGGCCAGCTCTGGGAACACAGGCACGACTCACGGGCTCGGCCTGCTCAAGAGTCAGGACAGAGAACTCGACCGCAGTGGCCAGCGAGTCTGGGCCGCTGTCATTCCAGGACTGAGGGCACCATCCCACAGGAAGGGGCCTGGGACTCCTGCCGTACCTGCTCCGCAGAGGCCCGAGGGGCGCCGGCCGGTGTGCATCCAGTCCCTCTTCATCCTCTGCAGGAGCCTCAGGGCTGTCATGGACACCTCATGGTTCTTCTCCCCGAACTCCAGCAGGTGGGCGAAGCGTGGGATGTACAGGCACGGGTCTGCGGCAGACACAGCCCCTCAGCGCCAGCCTCGCCGATGCCAAGAACACATCTTGCAAGGAGCCTTTAGAGTGTGCGCGCACGGTACACACAACACAGCCCAGAACGACACCCCCAGACTTGGGTCGGCCCTCACCCGTCTTTCCATGCACACAGGAGCCCAGGGGTCCCCCGTCCTGACAGCCTCCTGACCCTCAGCTGCAGTGCCTGCAGACACTGCGCCAAGGAGAGCGACTGCCTTCCCACCACCAGGCTGGCCTGCTGCAGACACGCGGGGGCCTTGGGCAGTGCACCCGAGCGTGGGCTGCCAGGCATGGCCTTGCTGACTCTCACGGCCCCCTGCTCAGGGCGTAGCAGGGGTGCTCACACCCAGCAGCCTTCCCTCCGGACCATATAGACAGGGCCACCCCCAACAACATTCTCTGGGGTTCTTGAGCAGCACAGGCCTGGGCACACAAACCACCCTCTGAACCCACCAGGTGGCCCGTGTCAGCTCACACTCGCGGGCCAGAGGAGGCCCCACTCTCGGCAACTCCACCAGCATCGCACAGTGCCGTGGGGGGACACGAGCACACAGAGGCCTGGTGCTTGCCGGATGTACGCAGACACACGGCCCGCTGGCGGAGTGGGAATAACCGGACAGTTGAAGGAACACGGTTGACTGGTGTGAGGCCAGGAGTGCACTGAGGGAGCTGCACGAGCTCCGTAAGAGCGCGCCTGCGGCCCTGTGCAGAGGAACCTCGCGAGGGAGGGGCCGTTTGGGCTGAGGTCTGACCAGGAGAGGGCCTGGCCCAAGCTGGAAGTAGGCCCTGCGAGCAGAGGACAATGCAGGGGAGAACTGCAGGTCACAGAAAGCCCTGGAGGCACAGGGAGGGGACGGGTAGGCTGTTTCTCTTCCCGCTCCAGCCTGAGCAGTGAGCCACCAACCCTAGCTACTCCCCACTACCCGGGGCCCTCCTTCCTTGGCTCTCCACTGACCCCTTCTACCAGCCTCCTGCATCTACAAGGGCCTATGTGACTGAGCTCTGGCCCCTGGAAGCCCTGTGAGATCCTACAAGTGTTCCCTTGCATTTCCAGCTCACACAAAGCACCCAGGGAATGTTTCGGAGGCTGGAGAAGATGGCTGCAGCTCCGGAAGCAGCCTGGGACCCGAGCGACTGCAGGGACCCTGGCCACACTTCTGCACACCAACCACGTGGGGCTGTGACGTGAGTGAGCAAAGCCCTTGGTGTGTCCCACCACAGGGTCCTGACAGCCATCCAGCCAGCCGCCCAACCTAGGTAGCTTCGACCCCTTGTCCCCCTTTCCGGGTGAGCCATGGCCACGTGGCCCCATGGGCTGGACTCGGGCTTAAGTCTGAGCTGTCTAGATCTACAGCCCAATTCCACCATTTAAAAAACAATTTTGGTGATTTGGTTGCTAAAAAAAGATATTACTGGGAGAAAAATAAGAGGTATTTTAAAAGTAATATAATTGTTAACATTTCTAAAATTTTTCAATAAAACACCAGCACTGGAGCCAGATCTGTAACGGGTGGTAAAAGACATCCCAGCGCGGTGGGACTCCAATACTGATTAATTCTTGAAGCAGAAAACTGAGCTCAGAACACTGGTAAATGTTTCAAAACAGATGTCAGCAGACAGGTGGGGGCAAGTGGGACTGGGCAGCAGTGACGTACGGGCCGGCCAGCGTGCAGTGACAGGCAGGGCAGTGTCGAGGGACAAACACAAACATTATATGATGGAAAGAAAACAACAGTTTTAAAGTCATAAATCCGTAGGCACACAGTAACACAGGAAGAATTAAATGAAGCAAAAAGCACTGGAAACAAATTTCAAAACTACAATAATAGGAGATTTTAACATAGTTTCCTCAAATCTGACAGACTGATTAAGGAAAAAAAGAGGACTAAAGGGTGAATTAGACATATCACCACAGGCTCGATTTAACAAGTATATTTTAAATTCTGTGTCCTGCAGAGGCTGTGGATCAGTTATGGAAACGACCATGTATTTAACAACAAAGAAACCGTCAATCTAGTCTAGATGACAGAAACCTCACAGGACATGCCCCCTGACCACAAATGCAATAAAACTAAAAATTAGCAAAAAAAGAAACACAATTCCCTCACCTCCAAGCACTATTAGGAAACTAAAGAATAATCCTTCAGGTAATTTTACAGACAAATACTTCTTATAATTAAGGAAGAAACAATGAAATAATGAACTAAGTAGAAAATTTTAAATTAACAAAATTAATTAAATTATTTAAAGTAAGCAAAAGGGACTAATAAAGAAAAGCAAGGCCAGGCGTGGTGGCTCACACCTGTAATCCCAGCAGTTTGGGAGGCCGAGGAGGGAGAATTGCTTCAGCCCAGGAGTTTGAGACCAACCTGGGCAATGCAGTGAGACCCCCATCTCCACAAAAAATTTAAAAATTAGCTGGATGTAGTGGTGTGCACCTGTAGTCCTAGCTACTGGTGAGGTTGAGGCAGGAGGATCGTTTGAGCCCAGGAGTTTCAGCCTGGGCAATAGAGTGAGATCCTGTCTCAGAAAGAAAGAAAACGAAAAGAAAAACAAGTAAATAAATAAATCACCACTATCAAGCAAAGAATTTTAAAGACCCCAAAGCCAGTATGGTACTGGCATAAAGACAGACATATAGACAAGTGAACAGAACAGAGCCCAGAAATAAACCCTACAGTGTATAGTCAAACGATCTTCAACTAGGGCACCAAAGACACACAACAAGGAAAGCATAGTTTTTCAACACACAGTGCTGGGAAAACTGGATATCAACATCCAAAGAATGAAGATAGGGCTTTACCTTACATTCCACACAAAAATTAACTTAAAACAGAGTAAAGACCTAAATATAAGACTTGAAACTATAAAACCGCTAGAAGAAAACATTGGGAAAAGCTTTATGACACTGGTCCTGGCAATGATTTCTTGAACATAGCACCAAAAATAAGGGCAACAGAAGTAAAAACAGACATATGAGATGACCTCAAATTAAAAAACTTCTGCACAACCAAGGGATCTATTGACAGACAGAAAAGGCATCCTACAAAATGGGAGAAAATACTTGCAAACCATTTTATCTGGTAAGGGGTTAATATCCACAATATGTAAGAAACTCCTACAACTCAGTAACAAAGAAACCGAAACCTGATTACAAAATGGGCAAAGGGGCCGGGCGCGGTGGCTCACGCCTGTAATCCCAGCACTCTGGGAGGCTGAGGTGGGTGGATAGCTAGAGGTCAGGAGTTCAAGACCAGCCTGAGCAAGAGTGAGACCCCATCTCTACTAAAAATAGAAAGAAATTATCTGGACAACTAAAAATATACAGAAAAAATTAGCTGGGCACCGTGGCGTGTGCCTGTAGTTCCAGCTACTCAGGAGGCTGAGGCAGGAGGATTGCTTGAGCCCAGGAGTTTGAGGCTGCTGTGAGCTAGGCTGACGCCACGGCACTCACTCTAGCCCGGGCAACAGAGCGAGACAGTGTCTCAAAAAAAAAAAAAAAAATGGGCAAAGGACTTGAATAGACATGTCTCCAAAGATGTGCAAATGGCCACAAAATACATGAAAAGATGCTCAACATCACCAATTAACTGGGAAACACAAATCAAGACCACAAGACACCACCTCATATCCATTAGCACGGCCACTATCAAGGAAAGAAAATTATAGCAAGCACTGGCAAGGATGAAGAGAAACCTTTGCACACTGCTGGCAGGAATGCACAATGGTGCTGCCACTATGGAAAACAGTAGGGTGGTTCCTCAAAAAATGAAACACAGAATTACCGTCTGATCCAGCAATCTCACTTCCGAGTATATACCCAAGAGAACTGAAATCAGACGGTGAAGGAACATTTGTACTCCCGCGGTCACAGCAGCATTAATCACAATAGGCAAGAGACGGAAGCAACCCGAATCCATGGATGGACGAGCGAAACGTGGTCTATCTGCACAATGGAATGTTATTTAGCCTTAAAAAGGAAGGAAATTCTGACACATGCTACAACATGGATGAACCCTGATGACATTATGCACTAAAAGGACAAATACTATGTGACCCCACATCCTTGAGGTACCTAGAGTAGTCAAATTCATAGAGACAGGCAGTAGAACGGTGGGTGCCAGGGGCTGGGTTTCAGGGGCAGGGAAGGAAATCGGGAGTATTTGTTAAATGGAAGTAGAGTTTCAGTCATGCAAGATCAGTAAGTTCTAGAGATGTGCATATAGTTAATACTGCATTGCACGTTAAAAAACTGTTGAGGGTAAATTTATGTTATGTGTTCTTTTATCATAATAAAAAATCAAATCTCTACAAAGTCTAATCAAGAGAGAAAGGAGAAAAAACACAGACAGGCATTAGGAACAAAAAAGGGCCATAGGCCGGCCGCGGTGGCTCACGCCTGTAATCCTAGCACTCTGGGGGGCCGAGGAGGGAGGATCCCTCGAGGTCAGGAGTTCGAGACCAGCCTGAGCAAGAGCGAGACCCTGTCTCTACTAAAAATGTAGAAAGAAATTAATTGGACAACTAATAATATATATAGAAAAAATTAGCGGGGCATGGTGGCGCATGCCTGTAGTCCCAGCTACTCGGGAGGCTGAGGCAGGAGGATTGCTTGAGCCCAGGAGTTTGAGGTTGCTGTGAGCTATGATGACATCATGGTACTCTAGCCTGGGCAACAGAGTGAGACTCTGTCTCAAAAAAAAAAAAAAAGGGGGGGGGGCCATAAACAGAGAGGTGGAGATTTTTAAAACTGACTACATATTATTCATAACATTATAATATTATGAAATTTAAAGGGCAAACAATAGATTTTTTTTCTTCTTTTTTACTGAAATATTTTTAGATATCCACACACACCACACCCCCACCCAGATCAAGATGCTGACTACCTCTCACTGCCCAGCAGACCCCTCCTAGCACCCCATTCTGAGATATCGTCCACCCACGTTTTGTGTGTAGTTATAATTCACTGTATGAATTCATGCAATTCATTGCATTCATTGTATGAATCCACCACAATTTGTTGATCTTTTCCATTGCTAATGGACATGTGAACTGTTTCTACTCTGTGGCGATTTGTATTTTGTTCCTGAAAATTGTTTATGCTCTTTACCGTTTTCTATGAAAATAGACACTTGGGACATAAACCATGGCCACAGTGGCCAGCCCATCTTTGCCAGCAGGGTTCCCGCAGTTACGAAAGTGCTGCTGTGGCATCTGTGGCTGTGCCCTTGGTGGGCACACGCACAGTTTCTCCTGGGACTTCCCGGGCTCTAGTGTGTGCACCGCCCCTGCCCAGAGGTTACGCTCCCACCAGCAGTGCGTGAGTTCCAGTTGCTCCACATCTTCACCAACACCTGGTATTATCAGTCTTCTTAAGTTCAGCCACGTTGAGGGGGGAGTTCAGTGGTGCCCCATTCCCCAAATAACTAATGACGTGAGCACTTTTGGCCATTTGGATAGGGTCTGTTCACCTCTTTTGTCCATTTTTTAAAAATTGGGTTATCAGCATTTTTCTTCCTGACTCATAGTTCTTCATCTTCTGGATAGTCTTTTGTGAAAAATACAGCAAATATTTTCTGAAAGGGATGTTTTCCTTGGGGACATTTACTAAAATTGAGTAGGCTGAAAACTTGAATAGACCAATGACAACCATGGAAGAAACAGAGAGCTCCTGTTTGATTTTCAGACCTGGGGTGGGGTGACCAAGGGGGTGCCCACTGACCAGCCACTGAGCTACTCGGCTGTGTCCTGTACATTTCCCCAACATGGAGCATAGGGACACGCAGGAGGTTACAGATGTGACCTTAAGTGAAGAAGCCCCTCCTGAAAGCAAAGACTCTGAGACTGCAAGTCGGAATCCAGGGCTGGCCGCACACCAGCTGCACGGCCTGGGGAGGGGACACGACCTCTGAAGTTGGGTCTCCTCATGTGCAAAGACAAGTGTCCAGCGTCATATGACTCCCAGGACTGGCACAAGGCTGCCAAGTGGCCGTGCATGGAGTACGTGGAGGTCGCTGCCATGCCTGAGCAATGCCAGCTAGAAGGCCACCAAGTGTGACATTCAACATGATGTCCCAACAAGGTAAGTCATGACTAGCTGGGACAGAATAGAAAAGGTCACGTCTGACAGACCAGCAGAGGCAGGTGAGCATCCCCTTGGGAGGCCAGGGTCCAGAGCTGGATGCCTGGGACCAAATTCACCTACAAGCTGTGTGACTTTGAGCACATTACTAGCCTCTCTGTGTCCGCTTCCTCAAGGACAGTGTAGGGGAAATGGCAGCTCCTGCCACCTCAGGACTCAGTATGTAGAGCTCCCAGAGCAGGTTGGCAAGCGCTATCTATGAGTGTTTGCTTCTGATACCTGCAATAATCTAAAGTATGGAGTGATGGAGTATTCAGACAAACTAGAAAAAGACTACCAACAAGCCAATAAAAACGGTAAAGCCCATAAACATAAAATCCAGAAAAATGCAGATGACCAATAAACACAGGAAAACATACTCAACTGCATTCATAATTAAAAATATGCAAACTGAAACAGTGGGACATCATTTTCCACGTACTAAAGTACAAGAGAAGAAATAAAGTGGGCGCTGACAAGGCTATGGGGAATGAGGCCTCTCACACCCCTGAGGGGTGAAAATTGGCAGTGTGCATAGAGCAGCGGCAACCCCTAACCCCTAAAGCCAGAAAATAAAGAAATGATCCTCTGAGCCAGCATTTCACTACTAATGAATTGCTTCACAAAACAAACAAAACAAAACACACCAACCACTAAATCAGATGGGAAGAAAGATGCACAGCCATGGCCCCAGAACGTTCACGTCCCCATCCTGTAAATTACCCGTCACCAAGAGAATGGGACACGGGGGTTCCCACAACAGATGCCACCAAGGTCTTCCAAATAAATAAGGTGGATGCACAGATCCTGACGTGGTGTCAGACCCCAGGTGGGAGACCCCACCGACTGCAACACCAGTGACCCGGGGCCACACGCCATGAGGATATGCAGTTAAGGGTGGGAACAGGCTAAGTCGTCACCAAGCTAAGAGTAATTTCTTCTGAAAAGAAAAGAAATTACCTTTCCACCTCAGGCATTTCTACAAAATTTGAGCTACTGACATTTCATTTTGGGGTGACAAAAAATGAATCAATTAATAAGCGGGAGGGAGGTGTTTGGAGGCGATAGCGGACAGCTGAATGGCCACCCCAGTGCAGGCAGCGTGCGCGCTCCGCGGGCCCGGCCGGGCAAGCGCGCGCCCACCCGCAAGCCAGGTGGAGGCCCTCGCGCCCCGACTCCCCGGCGGCACCATCCCGGTCCTTCCCGCGCCCCGGCGGGGCTTCGGCGTCCACCGGCGGGGCGGGGCCTCGGGCCGGGGGCGGGGCGTCTGCCGGCGGGGCGGGGCGTCGGGCGTCCCGTGACGCACCGAGACGCGCCGGCGCCGCCGCGGGTACGGGCGAGGGCGGGCGGGACGGCGCCCCCTGCGGCCGGGCTCGGGCTCCGGCGGGGGTCGCAGGGCCGGGCGGGGCCGCGGCGCGGGGAGCTGCCCCGCCCGCCGCCCGGCGCGGCCCCATGCTGCTGCCCCTGGCCTGCCTGCACGGCCGCGTCGCCCAGTGCCTCACCGCCCTCCTTGTGCTTGCAGAGCCGCCCCCGAAGCCCCCGCGCGGCGCCAGGGCGCGCGGCGCGGCGCAGACCTGCGCAGAGGCCGCCCCCGCCGCGCTGCCCGCGAAGATGGCCGCGGAGCTCTACCCGCCCGCCAACGCCGCGGCCGCGGCCACGGACATCGCCAACAGCAACGCCGCCGCCGCGGGCAGGAAGGCCGGCCCGCGCAGCCCGCCCAGCGCCCCGGCCCCCGCGCCGCCGCCGCCCGAGCCCACGCCGCCCGCGCCCAGCAACAACAACTTGGAGAGCCCCAACTGGCAGTCCTTCCACCCGACCCTGCGCGAGAGGTGAGCCCGCCCGACACCCCGCCCCGCGCGCCCCCGGGCCGGCGGCCTGCGCCGCGCGGCCTGCGGAGCCAAGCCCGTGTGCCCTGCCCTTTGCAGGAACGCGCTCATGTTCAACAACGAGCTCATGGCTGACGTCCACTTCATCGTGGGGCCCCTGGGGGCGACCAGGAGGGTGCCTGCCCACAAGGTTGGTAGAGGGTCAGCCCTTTGAGCTCCCCAAGGCGACGGGCCACCTCCCAAGAACGGACTGCCGCGACCCGGCGTGGCTGGACAGAGCCTGTCTTCCTTACTGCGCCTGCAGCCAGCTGGGGTGTGGGGGGCGTCTCCGGGCTCACGCAGCTCTCTTTCTCATCCACAGTATGTCTTGGCTGTCGGCAGCTCCGTCTTCTATGCCATGTTTTACGGGGACCTTGCAGAAGTCAAGTCAGAAATCCACATACCGGATGTGGAGCCCGCAGCTTTCCTGATTTTGCTAAAGTAAGTCTGCTCCGAGGGGCTTAGAATGGGGGTTTCTCTTTTCCGCCTGGTCACTACCAGGCAGCATCCCACAGCTTCTGAGGGGACGCACACAGCAGCTGACGGGCACCCCTCCCAGGCCCGCACCGCCTGGGGACCGGTGCTCAGGAGCCAGCCTCCAGCAGCCACTGTGCCTGCCTTGCCTAGGTACATGTACAGTGACGAGATCGATCTCGAAGCCGACACGGTGCTGGCTACTCTGTATGCTGCTAAGAAGTACATTGTCCCCGCACTGGCAAAAGCCTGCGTCAACTTTCTGGAGACAAGTCTGGAAGCCAAAAATGCCTGCGTCCTGCTGTCCCAGAGCCGGCTGTTTGAAGAGCCTGAGCTGACCCAGCGCTGCTGGGAGGTCATCGACGCCCAGGCCGAGATGGCCCTGCGGTCCGAAGGCTTCTGTGAAATCGACCGGCAGACCCTGGAGATCGTCCTGACTCGGGAGGCCCTTAACACCAAGGAGGCGGTGGTGTTCGAGGCTGTGCTACACTGGGCGGAGGCAGAGTGCAAGAGGCAGGGCCTGCCGGTTACCCCACGCAACAAGAGGCACGTTTTGGGGCGAGCCCTCTATCTGGTCCGAATTCCAACCATGACCCTGGAGGAGTTTGCCAATGGCGCTGCCCAGTCGGACATCTTGACGCTGGAGGAGACCCACCACATCTTCCTGTGGTACACGGCTGCCAACAAGCCCCGCCTGGACTTCCCCCTGACCAAGAGGAAGGGCCTCGCCCCGCAGAGGTGCCACCGCTTCCAGTCTTCCGCGTACCGCAGCAACCAGTGGCGGTACCGCGGGCGCTGCGACAGCATCCAGTTTGCCGTGGACAGAAGGGTATTTATTGCAGGGCTGGGCTTGTACGGGTCCAGCTGTGGGAAGGCCGAGTACAGCGTGAAGATTGAACTCAAGCGGCTGGGGGTGGTCCTGGCTCAGAACTTGACCAAGTTTGTGTCGGACGGGTCCAGTAATACCTTCTCAGTCTGGTTTGAACACCCAGTCCAGGTTGAACAAGACACCTTCTACACAGCCAGCGCCGTCCTTGATGGCAGCGAGCTCAGCTACTTTGGGCAGGAGGGGATGACAGAAGTGCAGTGTGGGAAGGTGACCTTCCAGTTCCAGTGCTCCTCGGACAGCACCAATGGGACGGGGGTCCAGGGCGGACAGATCCCTGAGCTTATCTTCTACGCCTGAGACATCACGCAGGGGCGGGGAAGCAGAAGCACCGAGCTCTGCAGCTGCGCTCACTTTGTATCTCTTTGGTATGTAGACAGCTGTAGCCTGATTCTGTGAAATAGAAATCTTTTCTACACAGCCAGAGCCCAGGTGTCTGAATCTCAGGCATCTCCGGACGCTGGGGGTGCAGATCCACGTGGAGGCAGACTTGGGGCACCAGGCAGGTCCCAGACCCCTCTCAGTGGCACCCACGCTGCCTGCTTTGAGGAGTTGGATGTTCCTCCCACCTTCTTGGGTTCTAAGTGGTTCCAAGCTTAACATGAGTCCTTCCCTTCAAATCTAAAATTAGTCACTTAAAATAGTTCATCTATTAAAGTAGATTTTCATAATAAAGGTTGCATAAAACGGTAGCCGCGTGTAGGTAAATGATCGTGGGAGTCACACACTGAGGTGTTCTCTCTTTCGCACAAGAACAGGTCCTCCCCGCCGTCACTAGAGGAAAACCTACGGTTCTGAATAATGCTTACTGGTTAGAAGCCAACTGTGTCCCCAAGATGTCCATGTGTCCCCTGGGCCCCTACCAGTCGGGGCTGGCTTCTCTAGGGCTGTGGCTAGAACACTCCGGGAAATGCCAGGAGTCTGATTGTCTCTGTACTTCCTAAAGCATCACCAGCACCTCAGACGAAGTCCCACTGTGTGGATTTGACTGGTGGGGGCACACCCTGCTGGGCCCGTGGGAACAGACTGCTGGGCTCAGGCTGGCCAGCTGTGTCACCAGCAGTCACGCTGCTGCAGGGACAGCCTGCTGCGGGTGTGCACCGTAGGGTAAAGCAGGCTCTCCCAGCCCCTTGTCCCTGTCCCCCCACACCACACACCCCACAGGCAGCTGCTTCGTTTCTGGAAAACCTCAGCTTGACCTCCAAGGGGGAGGGATGGCCTCCCCTGGCTCAGTGCTGGCGCCTTCTGGGAGAGGGTGTGGGCCAGGCATGGAGCCCCAGCCTGGTCGGACACCCTGACACTGGGAAAACGGGCCCCGCCCTCCCCGGCCCCACATGCCACCCAGCTGAGGAGGCACTTGCAGGTGCTGAGGGGCCAGGTAAGGAGGTGGCCCTCTTAGCTGGCCATGGAAACCAGTCCTCTGGTGAAGCCCAAGTAAAGAAAGGGTAAGTCAAAAAGATCAGGCAGAAAGTGCTGTTCTGATCCCTTCCTTCTAGATTTTTCCATCAGGTCTGATTCTACATGCATGAGCACTGGTGCTGCCCACAGGGGAAACAGGACTTACTCTACCCCTTCCACATGCTGAAAGAGGAAAACAGCTCTATAAGGTTGCCCACACTGGAAGCTCAATGAACACCAAGTGGCAAAAAAACCCAAGAATGGGCTGTGGCCACAAAGCGGAGTCCATAGGAGGCGTCCCCCCCCATTCCTGTCTGGAAATGCCGCCTCAGAGGCACCTGGAGGCCACTATTTCTGAAACCTTGTCCCACACACACAACCTTGTCTGTGACCCTGTCCACACTTGACAGGCACTCACAATGGGCCTGCTGGTCACACTAGAATAAAGCCCCTCTTGCTGAGTCCCCAGCAGTTTTAGGAGACGCTTCTTACCTTGAGAGGTGCTGCACGTTGATAGGATTTCCTGCCCGTTCTTCAAAACACATTTGGCACACTGGTTTCTTTCTTTCTTCCTTTTTTTTTGAGACAGACACTCTGTTGCCCAGGCTAGAGTGCCGTGGCGTCAGCCTAGCTCACAGCAACCTCAAACTCCTGGGCTTAAGCAATCCTCCTGCCTCAGCCTCCCAAGTAGCTGGGACTACAGGCATGCGCCACCATGCCCGGCTAATTTTTTCTATATATTTTTCGTTGCCCAGCTAATTTCTTTCTATTTTTTTAGTAGAGATGGGGTCTCACTCTTGCTCAGGCTGGTCTCGAACTCCCGAGCTCAAACAATCCGCCCGCCTTGGCCTCCCAGACTGCTAGGATTACAGCCGTGTGGCACACTGGTTTCTAAGCAGCCCTTGGACCCCCACCTTAGCCCAGACACGTACCTATGGCTGGTGCGTTGATGCAGAGCTCTCTTGCCAAGAGAAGAAACGTCTTTCCCAGCACATAGACGTTCACCTGGGATGGAGAGAACACAACCAGAAAAGCACTGGTGTTGAGATGTGTGCCTTTTCTTGCTTAAAATGCATATTTCATTGTTCAATCTTTAAAGAATTCAACATCAGGGGCCCCTGCAGCCTGTGGAGCACCCACCCCACTTCCCAGCGAGCCTGGCTGTCCTCTACTTGGCCTCTAGATCCCAGGGCCTGCCCTCTTCCCCCTAGGCCACTGCTTTGGACCTTGCTGCCCAGCCTCACCATTGCATTTGCTTACAAGGAAACCTGCCTGGAGGGTCCTTGTCAGGGCATAACCACACACTGCACGTGTGTTTAATTCAGAATCATACATGCCTGAACACAAAGCCTGTGTACCCACACACATTCCCACTGGTCACACCTCTTCCCCCATGACCGGATGGGCCCTCTTGGTCTCAGCCTCAGCCCCCCTGCTGGGATCCCGATCCAAATCCACGCCCAGCCTGCCGTCCCCTGCCTTTATCACCTGCTATCCTCTCTCTGCCACAGGGCAGTGGGGATGAGGGCCAGACCTGGAAGGGGCTGGCAGGCAGTGGTGGGAGCACCGCGGCTCGTCCTTGAGAAAGCACGGACCCCGGCCTGCACGCAGACACTGCACATGGCCCTGCAATGGGCCAGGCTCCCCTAAGGAGCCCTGGCAGGGGAGGCACAGGCAGGCTGTGGGGAGGGTGCTTCTGAGCAGGGTCTGTGGCCAGTGTGAGAAAGCCCCGCCTGCCCTCTGTCTTCACCCCGGGCTTGCAACCCTGCACCCCTGTGCCCCCCATGTTTGGCCAGTCTGGCCCTCTGCCTCTGGCCTCCCCGAAGAACTCCCTCTCCTGAGCAAGCCCAGCCTGTGGGCCCCTGGACGAGGCCCTAGAGTGCAGGTGGTACTTCAGGCACAAGCTGATTTCAAGGGACCAGGGGGTCTCAGAGATGGTACACAAAGGGGGTCTACATTAGAGGCAGGAGCTGGAGATAGTGTCTGTGGGGCTATGTCAGCTGGGGGACCCTGCCCAGCTGGGAAGGCCGGGGCTGGGCTTGTGTGTCCAGCAGCCGCAGGCAACTGCACTGGTTGCCTTCTGCCCCTGGCTGGGCGCAGTTTCTACCTTCCTCGATATACCTCTGAGGGCTCCATCAAAGGCTGGTGGCTCACAGAGTGTGCCTTCTAAAGGAAGTATGCCTTCTCGAGGAGTTTCCATGGGTCTAGGAGTCCCTGGGTCTGCTCCCCAAACTGTGTGGTGTGTGTGAGCTTGCACACATGGTGTAAGCATGTGTGGTACGTGTGAACATGTGGTGCGTGTCTTAAGTGTGCACACATGTGAGTGTGTGTCTTCCTGGGCCTTGTGCTGTACTCCCACCAGCTCCTGCGTCTTCACCCTCCCGATTCCACGTCTGTTTTGACCACAGCAAAACTATGATCTGCTGCAGGAATGGCCAGGACCCGTTGGAGGGACCTCCCTGACTTCCGCCTGCCCACCTCAAACTCCCCTCCACCCTGACCTGTGACCCAGACAGAGGCTGGATTACAAGACCCGAACACTACAGAAAGGGATTCTCTAAAGGGACTTCAAACGGAAAATCACATTTTAATAAAGCTGTGCATGTAAAAGGCACGCAGTTCTCTCCAGAGACGCTGATGTGTATGAGTACTGTTTATCAGAAGCCGTCCCACTAACAGGCCGATGGTTCCCTCTCCTGGGCATCTGGTTGACGGCTGCTCCCTGAGGGCAGATGGTCAAAGCCGGGCGTGGCCAGCAGCTCTCCTGTTTCTCTCCCAGGACTGCAGGCGGACTGGGCATACAGACGGTCATTGAGTGTGAGCTCAACACTGGGGAGAAGTTTAACCTTTGGCACGTGTATGAACCAACAATAAACGGAGAACCTCAACATGGTGGCCTCTTCCAATTTTAAGTCATTTCCCCAAAGCAGCCGCCCTTGCCTGCGGCGGGCCCCCCGGGAGAGGCCTCACCTGAAGCGGGCATGCTCTGCACCCACAGACAGGTGCACAGCATCTGTGCTGTGAGTGCCAGGCCCATCCTGGGCCCCCGGGGAGATCACAGGCGCAAAGGAACATGCTGTGGACCCCTCCAGGAAGGGGCCAGCCTCATCCAGTCCCCACCTGCCAGGTCACCTCACACCCTCCCAGCATGCAGGCACGGCCCAGCCTCCAGCAGGCACGGTAGTGTTGGCACTTGGCTCTGCCCCTCCTCGGAGCAAACTGTCTCTGTGTGTCCAGCCCTGACTGGGACTCTCCCTGGGTGGCACGGCGACCTTCACCACATGCCTGGGTTCAGCCCTGGGTGAGCAGGAACATCCACTTCCTATAATGGTTATATAGTATAATCCTTCTTCCATTTTGACAACCTGATTGATAGCCCATTTCCAAAGGTTGTGTATAGAGAAACTACTAGAACATCTCCCTATCCCTCCAAGTGGTGCCCAAGCCACTCCGGGAGTGGCTGCCCTGTCCCTAGCCCCCATGCCCATCTTTCCTGGGAAGAGACTGGATTAGAAACAGGGTCACGGGCCTTGCCCTGAACTGAGCACGGAGCATCTGAAATGTGGAGTCACTGGATTATCACAATTCCAGCAGATTATTTTTAGCTTGACCACAAAATATTTCAGCAATAGCTTCTCAGAGATGCCATTTATAAAGACAGCTGAGAAGACAAAGACACAGGCACCATCTGATCCTGGCAGAAATCTAACTGTTGGTCACTGCCCAAGGGCACTGAACCCCCAAGAACCAGAGGTGGTAGCATGGTTATAGGACGCCATGGGGCACCCAGATCTGGATGGAAGATTTCCCTTCTAGGTACGAAATCCATGTCGATTCTGCATGAATCTGCACAATGTAGTCACATTTATTTTCAATGATCGTACTTCTCCTTCTGAGTCCTCAGTAGTGATCACTATGCACCCTGGAGCCCTACTACAACCAGGGCATGGGGCCCCCAGCCAGCCCCCAGCACTGTCAACAAGGACAAAATGTGGAGCCTCAATGTCCCCAACCCTGTTAGTGTCTCATCTGCACAGATGTCTCTAGTGTTGGTCTTTCTACTATGTCCAGTAGTTTGGAAAAGGAGATGCAACAGCAAATGCCTTCTTTGGTACCCAGAAAGCAAGCGTCTCTAAACAGACCATAAATATAAGGTTTTTCTATAATTTCAAATGCATGCATATGAGTCTAATTTTTTCTATATATTTTTTTTAAAGAATTTTCCTTGCTTGGGACAACAGTTCACTTGGAAAGCTGGGCAGAGTGGCATGCACCCACCCTGTCTCTTAAAAATAAAAAAAGTTCACTTGGCTTTCTCAAGTTGTCCCAAGGCTGGGCTGCCCTGTGTGGACAACCCCATGACCCGTGACACCTGCAGAGACATGTGTCTTGGCCTTGTGACTCCCATGTCACGAAGGCCTCTCTGTACTACAGACCAAAGGTTCCCATCAGGGCAGGGAACAGACTGGCCTCCAACGAGTGTGGAGGGTGCAGAGTGTGCCCTAGTCACAACCTCAGGTGGGGACAGAGACTCGGGAAGGTAATCAGTCTACCTGAAGCAGGTCGCTGAGGTCGAGGAGCATGTCTGGAGCAGGAGTCAAGGATCTTCTCGGAGGCTGCAGGCTCAGGTTACACGACAAACTTCAAAGAGTAAAGACCGCACACCCGGGGAATGGAAGATGTGCTTGCCGAGTCTCAGCTCAACACTTGATCGGGAAGGAAAAGGTCCCGAGGGAAAAGGGCCCCGCCCCCTCCCACACACACAACAGGCCCCACCAGAACCTTCTGTCCCCCCAGGCACTGAGGGAAACCTCTGTGAACTTACTACCAGGACAAGGGGCTGCAAGAAGTGGGGAGCCAGGCCAAGGGGCACCAAAATGGGGGTGGGCTTCAATATAATCAAGAGACAACTCCGCCTTCACAGAGCAGCTCCCAGTCAGGGGTCCACTACAGAGGGTCTTTGCCCCGACACAGCAGATACGGACAACAGAACCCGTCCTCTACCCCACGGGCATTTACGGAGCACCCGTTCAGGCCAGGCAGTGTCCTGGGGCGGAGAGCCCGGCACGGTGCTCAGCCCCAGCACGACAGACTCCCGGGGGGCAGACGGGCAGACGCACGGGCACGAGACCGGCCTCTGCTCCTCGGGTGAGCCCCAGCAGGCACAGTGCTTGTGCTGGAGGGGACCTGTTCTTGCTCTCAGCAGACAAATAAATGGTGCCAAGAATACGTCCTAAGTGATTCAAAACTCAGATGGATACACGAACAAAACCATCAAACAGTCATAGGTTAAGGCAACTTAGATGAAGTTAAAATCTACCTCATTCATGGCTCTGCTATAGCTTCGAGAAGCAACTAATAAAGAAATCCTCGTGGTGCTGAACCAGAAATCCTGAGCAGGTATCCAAGGAAAATCCTCGGACCACACATGTCAAGGGGAAACAAAGTCCCATGATGCTATAACCTCACACAGCCACGGACCGCCAAGGCGTGAGCTCTAAGGTACTCGAATGAAAGGCACCCCTGAAGGTGTGTACTTCATGGAGGGTGGCAACAACAAGAAAGAAAATACTGCAGTGGAGACCAGCAAATGAGTGACAAGAACTGTGAGAAAAAGGAAAGAGGAGAGTAAAACCAAAGGAAATGAAAGGAAGGCAACGCTAACCATGTGTCAAAATCAATGTCATCAAAGCTAGACAAACAACAGGAAAAGTTAATGCCAACAGGCTACATCCCGTATGGTTCCAACTCTGTGCGGTTCCGGAAAAGGCAAGACTGTGGAGACAGCAGAAGGATCAGTGGTTGCCACGGCTGGAGCCTGGAGGAGCTTGAGGGCAGTGCAACCCTCTGTACAATACCTTGGGGTGGACACACGTCACCGCATATCTGTCAAAGCCCACAGAATGTACAGCAGCAAGAGTGAACCCTGCTGTAAACTGTGACTTTAGCAATAACGTATGGATGGCTCGTCGGCTGTAACAAAGACGCCACACTCATGCAGATGGAAGTGGGGGAAGCTGCGGTGGAAGAGCACGTGGGAGCCCTCGGGACTGTTTGCACACTTTTTCTGTAAACCTAAAACTGCTCTAAAAAATAAAGTCTATTTAAATAATAACAATGGCCAAAGAATGTGTAAGACTTTTGAACAGAAGCTTAAAAAAGAGAAACAAAGAGCCAAAAAGCACATAAAGAAGAACTCAACAGCATCAGTCATCACAGAAACACAAAGGAAAACAGGACACCACCACACACCTGCAACAGCACCAAATGCTGGCGAGGACGTGGCGCGACGGCGACTCACACCCTGCTGGTGGGGGCGTAAAAGGTGTAAGCTCTTTGGGGAAAGTGCTGGAAGTTTCTTATAAAACTAAACATATACCTACCTTTTGACTTAGCTATTCTACTCCGAGGTATTTACCCAAGAAAAATAAAAGCGTATGTTCACAGAAAGACTTATAAAAGAGCGTTCATAGCAGCTTTATTCGTAGTAGCCCAAAACTGGGAACAGCCCAGGTGTCTATCAAGAGAAGAATAGATATCTAGCTGTCTTGGGTCACACAGTGCTACTGCTCAGCACATCAACAACAGGGGTAAATCTCAAAAGCATGCCAGGTGTAGAAACCTTCCAGAAGGAACACAGGCTGTATGATTTCACCTGGAAGACATTCTAATACAAGCACGACAGGCTGATGGTGGAAGGATATCAGAACAGCGTCTGCCTCCCGACCGGAAGGGCAGAAGCACTGTGCGCTCCCGGTCCTGGCGCTGCTCTGGCCCCGACGGGAGCGGGGCAGAGGCGTACCTTTGTCAGAACACACACAGCAACGGGCCTGGCGTTCCACTTGGGGCCAGCTTTACCTCCAAAGGAAAGAAGGAACCAGCTAATGACCTGCCTGCTGAGGGGCTTTGTGGGGAGTGGGCAGACGTCTGTGTTGTTCTTTCAAATGTGCTAGAAAGTGAGATGGCTCAGGGACACATAGCGGGGGTGCGGTCGTCAGGGGCGGAGCTTAGACCCCATGTGTTAGGGAGCAACTCTACAATTACTTCAACTTTGCAGGTGTTTGAAAATCTTCATCATAAAAACGTGGAAGTAAGCGTGTACATTTTATGAATAAAAGGAGCTTGGAATGACACTTTATGAGTTAAAATGATTACTTCCCTTGAAATGAAAATCGCCTGACACTTGATCCTGGACCACCTGGCTCTGCCAGGAGCACTCCAGGGGATTCCCTGACAGCAGGCTCAGTTGTGTAAGGGACAGCTACATGCGCCCAGGGCCCATCCTGGGCCAGAGCCCATTAATGTCCCTGGGGCCCCGTTCCCAGGTATCCCAACCACTGAACGTCTGGGGATCTATCTGCTGGTGACGTCTAAGCATCTTCTGCCCAGCATGGCCAGCGGGCCTGTCCCCTCCCACCAGGGGCCCCTCCCTTTTGCTAAGCAGCTGCTTCTACCCCTCCCCCCCCCCAGCTAGAATTAATTCCCTTGCTGAGGCCCTGGGAGCATGAGAGCCTCTATGCTGTCCGCTGGGACTTCTTTTTCCCTCCCTCCTGGTCCCTGCCATGTTCTGGTAGGTGGCACTTCTGCTCAATGAGCCTTGAGTGCCGGTCACAGAAGAGATGTATAAACAAGACTGGTGGGTGACAAACACCTTCAAACATTCTGACTTTCCTGAGGGTTAGAACAGACCCAAGTGCATGAGGCTCCCCTGAGACCATCACTGGGTTTAATGACGTGTGTCAAGGGTTCCAGTGCTGTGGTGTGCAGCAGTGCGCCCACTACTGTGCCACCACACCGCCCCAGCACCTGGATGAACCAGGCTTCCCCACCAAGTCATGGGCAACGCAGGGCTGCGAGGATGGCCACTCCACTGTGAAGAGGGCG